>NC_081426.1:7664167-7955102 GCF_949786415.1 Peromyscus eremicus | reverse complement strand
GATCTTGGAGTCACAGACAGTTGTGAGCTGCTATGTGGGTGCTGGGAACTGAACCCAGGGCCTCGGGAAGAGCAGTGCTCTACCGCTGAGCCATCTCTCCAGCCCCTATATGTAATTCTTAAATAACTATCATCACCTCCTATTTATGTAGTAGTTTCTGGAGTTTCTCACTTTCTCAGGTAAATTCTACATCAACTGTCAAAGGCAACAACGAGCTAACAGATTCCCTGGGCTTCAATCAGGGATCACCCGAACCACAGGGAATCAAGCTCTTCTGTCACCTTTACATTTTTACAGTTTTACAACTTCTGACAAATGAAACACATTTCTGAATAAAATAAAAAATTTCATATAAAATATTAGATCAAGAAGGGAATAAAACATGCATTTACATTTTCTTCATTTCTCAATTCATTATTTGTCCATAATAGAAAGCCTTAAGATAAGGAAAACCCTTATCAGTTCTTTGAAGTCAAAGAATATATTACTTATCACTCTTTACAGTTTTATTCACTCAGCACAGTATCATATTATGATTGGATAATCAGTTTAAACAGACTAGGTTCCTGTCAAAGACAAAATGTCATCAGCAGTGTCACATTTACATATATACATTAAATAGAGAAGTTACTCACAGCATTGAGCTCCCCAGTTTTGGGGCCCCATGGTGTATTTGGTTCCAGTAAAACGTCATATTCCAGGCCCTTTTCGTCACAGGAGCCAAGCCCAGGGTCACTTGAATAAAAAGGACATTTTTATAGAGAAACATTCCATTTCTTACATTTTACAGGAGGGCTGGAGAGAAGGCTCAGCACTTGCTTGTCTTGTGGAGGGACCTGGTTTGGTGTGCAGCAGCAACAGTGTGCCTCGGAGCCACCGGCCACTCCAGCTCAGGGGAGTGTGACACCCTTTCCGGCTCCCCTAGGCACTGCACACACCGTGCTTTTGTACTCATGCAGACTACTTTGTTACCACAGATGTTTCATATAGCTTAAGAAATACAAGTTCTTACAACTGGCCTCAGTCCTGATCCTTATTACTATAAAAATAGAATTTTAGTTTTTAACTATTAGGATGCCACTTCAGGATTTACTTCCCCACCTCTGTTTGAGACAGGGTTTCTCTGTGTTGCCCTGGTTATTCTGGAACAGTCCTGTCTGTAGACCAGGCTGGCCTCGAACTCAGAGATCATCCGTCTCTGCCTCCCTAGTGCTGGGATTAAAGGCTTGTGCCACTATGCCCGCAAATGTTTACATTTTTAATGTCTAGTAATTACTCTAGCAGATCATCCCATAAGAGGCCCACGGCTCCACAGGAAAACCCTACCTCGGGTGGTAGAGGCCCACGGCTCCACAGGAAAACCCTACCTCGGGTGGTAGAGGCCCACGGCTCCACAGGAAAACCCTACCTCGGGTGGTAGTGGTAAAAAGCTGCTGTGCTGCATTGCTCTCCAAAAAGCCTCTTTTAGAGCAGCCCAAGCACAGCCTGTTACGGTTACAGAACGACAGAAGTGACTGCAGAAACGACCGAATTAAGAGTTCAAAGTTAAGGAAAGACGATCCCACCCTCAACTTCTTCCCTGTTTGTGTCAATCCGGCACTGGGGCTAGCTCGGTGGTAGAGAGGCTTGTTCAGCATGCTTGAGGCCTGAGGTTCGATCCCCAGGATGATGGTGTGAGACCAGGGGTGGGTGGGGGTGGGGGATGGGGAAAGAACTCAAAATTTTCAAAAATTGGGTTCAAAATCTGGACATTTTTAGTTAGCAAGTTCTTTTTGTTAGTTTTTCCTCTCCTTGGACTGCCCGTATTTTTCTATTTTATGTTCTTGGTATAAACCCCCATAATTTCAGAGACACTTCCCCCGCCCCGTCGTTCCCCCCCCCCCCATGCTGGCTACGTTCATGTCAACTGAACACAAGCTAGAGTCACTTGACAAGGGAGCTGCAGTAAGAAAATGTCTTCACAAGATCAGGCTGCAGCCAAGCCGTAGACATCTTAATTAGTGACTGACTGAGGTGGGAGTGGGGAGTGGGGGGCATGTCCACTGTGGGTGGGGCCACCGCTGAGCTGGTGGTCCCGGGTTCTATAAGAAAGTAGGGTGGAACAACCACGGAGAACAAGCTAATAAATAAGCTGCACTCCTCCCAGGCCTCTGCATCAGCTCCTGCCTCCAGGCTTCTGCCCTGTTTGAGCTCCTGTCCTGGCTTCCTTCAGTGATCGATTACAGTGTGGAGGTGTAAGCCAAGTAAACCCTTTCCTCCCCATTTGCTTTTGGTCATGGTGTTTCATCACAGAAACAGAAACTCTAACTAGGACATCCTCCCTCCCCGGATCACACACTGCGACGCTGGGATCAGGTCCTTGTACAAGCTCAGCAGCTGCTGTACCGCCAAGCTCTATCCCTAGCCCTTCAGTCCAGCACTCTGAAACAGGGACTACAGGAGGACAGCCACTAGTGACGTGGGCAAACACTGGGGGAGAGGGGACACGAAATGCAAACCACTGAATAAGCGAACACTTAGTGTTCTTTTTCCTCACCTCACTGCATCTTTACAAAAAGGCACAACAATGACATCTCTGTGCTTGTGTACATCGTCCAGTATTCTAGCAGTTGGACAAGAAAGTAAATCATCAGTTTCTCCTTGATCATGAAGAATAACCATGTGGTCCCTCACTTTACAGCCCTGTCAGACATAAGAGACACTGTTAGAGGTAGGTTCACTATAAACAATCTTTTAAGAGATGCAGTGCTCAGTCATAAATGGGACACGTATGTTAACATGCCACACACACCAAAGCTCACAGAACATCACAGAAAAGGAGGGGCGTAAGACAAGAAGATGTGCTGTGAGATGCCGTCTTCTGGGCATGGCATGGGTATCCCATTCATGAACTCACAGCAGTTATGGTGGTGTGAATAAGAATGCCCCCACAGGCTCATATATTTGAATGCTTGTCATCAGGGAGTGGCAGTACTTGGGAGGGATTAGAAGGTGTGGCCTTGGAGTGGGCATGGCCCCTGGTGGAGGAAGTGTGTCACTGGGGATGGTCTCACATGCTCAAGCTAGGTCTAATGTAGTTGTCTCCCCTTCTGTTGCCTACAGATCCAGATGTAAAACTCTGTTACTTCTCCAGCACCATGTCTGCCACGAGGAAAATGGACTGAACCACTGAAACTGTATGTAAGCTTCATTTAACACTTTCCTTTGTAAACGTTGCTGTAGTCATGGAGTCTCTTCACAGCAACAGAACATTGACTAAGACACTGTGCAAGATCAAGCCAATCTGAACTGTGGCACAGATAGGCTAGATGAACTTAGATTTCACCCCTTACTGAGGAGCTACTGGCAGCTGATAATTACTAGGGGAAAGGGAGTCATTCATCTTGGAGAATGTGGCCACTGGTAGGAGTCCTGTGCTCCAGAGGATGCCTCTACACGTACATACGGGCAGCCCTAACTGAACTTAGAGGGTTATCAACAAGAGAAAGAGAAACATGAACTTAGGAAGGGGACATGTGTGGGCATATGGGGAAAGCTGGAGGGGAGAAATGAAGAGTGATATAATCATATTTCATTTTATACCTATATTAAATTCTCAAGAATGAAGAAAAATATTTTACAAATCATAATTATCTTTTTTCAGTCAAATCATCATATTTTACACTTTGCCCTTAAAAAATACAGAAAAGAAATTGAAATATAAACGTACATATGAACAAATACCTGAGATGATCACCATTCACATTAAAAAACGCTGGGGGCTAGAGCTATGGCTGGGTGGTTAAGGCATGTATTGCGCTTGCAGAGGAACAGCATTCAGTTATCAGCACCCACACCAGGTAGTTCACAACCACCTAGAGCTCCAGTCCCAGGTTACCCTGGCTTCCGTGGGCGTCTTCACTCACATGTATATACCCAAACACAGACACACATAATCAAAAATAAATAAACCTTAAAAAACCAACCAACCAACAAACATGGGATGGAGAGACTGCTCAAGCTCCTGTCTGGAGCCCTGACTTTGACCCCTGGAGCCCACACAGCAGAAGGAGAGAACCCAGTCCTCCAAGTTCTCCTCTGATGTCGACACACACTCTGTGGCATGTGTGTCCTCCCAGAGGTATTCATTTAAAAAGGGAAACAGAACACTTCAGTAGCCCGTCCTGCTTCCATCCCCGTTCTGTAACTGTCCCCTTCCTCTCAAAGGACAGCCTCTGTCTTGTGTGCAGTGCTGACAGTCATCTCTTCTCTCTCTGTCCTTTTGCCTCTTACTGGTATATGCCTAGACACCAGCATTTAGTTTTGCCTTCTTTTCTTTAACATTATGTTTTTATAATTAAACCACGCTGTTACATGTAACTGCAATATTTGCTTTAATGTATAGTATTTCACTGTATGACTATATATCTTTCCTATTTATTTATTTGTTGAGAGAGGGTCTCTTTATGCAGACCTGACTGTCCTAGAACTCACTCTGTAGACCAGGCTGGCCTCTCAAACTCAGAGATCCGCCTGCCTCTGCCTCCAGAGTGAGTGCTGGGACTAAAGGTGTGACCCACCATGCCTGGTCTACTTGTGCACTCTTCCACTGTTGTGCAGCTTCAGAACAGACACACATGGAGCCGTGAGTGAGAAAGAGAAACTCATCTCGTCAGCTAGGTTATCTGAACCAACCCTGGTGATCAGTGGGGTGACACTTCACAGCGAGATCACCCTCACATCTGTGTAAGGCTCAATTTTAGTGCATATTAGATTCCTTTCATTCTCTCATGAAATATAAAATTTCAATGTTCAAAATACTAAAAAAAATAGTAGTTAAGCTGGTAAGATTGCTCAGCCGGTAAAGGTACTTGCTACAAAACCTGATGACCTGAGTTTGATCCCTGGTAGCCACATGGTAGAACAGAACTGACTGCTGCAAATTGTACTCTGAAGACACAAGTGTGCCATGGCAATACCCCCCAAATAAATTTAATAATTAAAAAATGTTAGTGATCAAGGAACCTAACCTATACTAGTACTCAGTTATCACACCAAGACATATGCAAGGATGTTCACTGTGACACTATAATAGCATCAATTTGCAAACAACCTAAATGTTCTTTACTAAGAGAATGATTTAATACATTATAAGTCAAATGAAATGACAAAAAGATAACCTAAGTGAGTTGTTGCATGAAAAAGGGATGAGAATACAGTTTAGTAGTAGAGAACTTGTCTAGCATGTATGAGGCTCGAAGTTCAAGGCTTAGTACTGTAAACAACAAAACAAAAACCACACCAAAAAAGCCTTTTTGGATTGGGGATGGCTCAGCTGATAGAATGGCTTGTCCAGAATACATAGAAATCCTGGATTAACCCTCAGTATTGTATAAACCAAGGGTGGTGGCACAGGCCTGTAATCCCAGAACTCAGGACATGAGGCAAAAAGACCAGACATTCAAGACCATTTTTGGCTACTTAGCAAATCTGAGGCAGCCGGGAATATATGAGAATCTAGCTTTTAAAAAAAATGGGACCCTATCTTGACTCACATCTCTGGCGGAAGCCCCCTGCTCCATCAGAGGCCACTCCAGCACCTAGATCCCCAGAGGCCACACTGGCACCCAGAACCCCAGAGGACTCCTGACTCGACCAGAGGTCATTATGGCTGCCAGAACTCCAATCTCCAACTTGGGCAGAACCCCTGTACTCGACCAAAAGCCACCCCAGTCATCAGAAATCCAGCCCCCAGCTTGGGTAGAGACCCTCCACTGAACCACAGACCATTCTAGCAAGAAGACCAGAAAGGAAACAGAAACCAAGGAACAAAACACACACCCAAGAAAGACATGGTTTTAGTGCAGAATTCTACCGGACCTTCAAAGAAGAGCTAATATCAATACTCCTCAAATTATTCCATAAAATAGAAACAGAAAGAACATTACCAAAATTCATTTTGAGGCCATAGACACCCTGATACCCAAACCACACAAAGATTCAACAAAGAAAGAGAATTACAGACCAATTTCCCTCATGAACATTGATGCAAAAAATACTCTTTTTTACTCTCAAACAGACTCCAAGAGCATATCAAAAAGATCATCCACCATAATCAAGTAGGTGTCATCCCAGAGATGCAGGAATGGTTGCATCTGCTGCATTGATGAAAAATCCATCAATGTAATCCACCATATAAACAAACTGAAAGAAGAAAACCACCAATCGCCTCACTGGATGCTGAAAAAGCCTCTTGACAAAATCCAACACCCCTTCATGATAAAAGTCTTAGAGATCAGGGATACAAGGAACATAACTAAACATAATAAAGACAATTTACAACAAACCTATAGCTAACATCAAATTAAGTGGAGAGAAACTCAAAGTGATTCCACTAAAATCAGGAATAAGACAAGGCTATCCACTCTCTCCATATCTATTCAATATAATATTTTAAGTTCTAGCTACAGCAATAAAACAATACCCTTCACAATAGCCACAAATAATCTAAAACATCTTGGGGTAACTCTAACCAAGCAAGTGAAAGACCTGTATGACAACAATTTCAAGTCTTTGAAGAAAGAAATTAGAGAAGATATCAGAAGATGGAAAGAACTCCCATGCTCATAGATTGGTAGCATTTACATAGTAAAAATGGCCACTTTACTAAAATCTACAGATTCAACACAATCCCCATCAAGATCTCAACACAATTCTTTACAGACTCTGAGAGAACAATATTCAACTTCATATGGAAAAACAAAAAACCCAGGGGAGCTAAAACAATTCTGTACAATAAAAGAACTTCCAGAGGTATCCCCATCCCTGATTTCTGGCTTAACTACAAAGCTATAGTAATAAAAACCAAAAGGTATTGACATAAAAAACAGACAGTAGATCAATAGAATCAAATTGAAGACCCACACATAAATCCATACATCTATGGACACCTGATTTTTGACAAAGAAGTCAGAAATATAGAATAGAAAAAGAAAGCATCTTCAACTAATGGTGCTGGTCTAACTGGATGTCAGCATGTAAAAGAATGCAAATAGATCCATATCTATTGTCCTGCACAAAACTCAAGTCCAAAAAGTGGATCAAAGACCTCAACATAAAACCAGATATACTGAACTTGATAGAAGAGAAAGTGGGAAATAGCCTTGAACGCATTGGCACAGAAGACAACTTCCTGAACAGAACATCAGTCTCAAAGGCACCAAGACCAACAATTAATAAATGGGACCTCTTGAAACCAAAAAGCTTCTGTAAGACAAAGGACACCATCAATAGAACAAAATGGCAGCCTACAGAATGGGAAAAGATTTTCACCAACCCCACATCTGACAGAGGGCTAATATCCAAAATACATAAAGAACTCAAGAAACTAGACATCAGTAAACCAAATGGGGCTAATATGTAGAACTGAATTGTATTGCAAAATAAAAATAAAAATAAAAATAAAAAAAGAAATGGGGTACAGATCTAAATAGAGAATTCTCAACAGGGGGTGAGGCAGAAAGCTAATGCAATGGAAACTTCCAGAAATCCACTAGGGTGACCCTAGCAAAGACTCCTATTAGTGGGGATATGAAACCTGAACGGGCTATCTGCTGTAACTAGGCAAGGCTTCCAGTGGAAGAATTGGGGCACCAATCCAGCCACAAAACCTTTGACCTACAATTGGTCCTACCTGCAAGGTGTGCTGGGGTAAAGGTGGGGCAGAACTTGTGGGAGTGACCGACTGATGACTGGTTCAACTTGAGACCCATGCCACAAGAGGGAGCCCACACTTGACGCTGCTTGGAGGGCTAGGAACCCAGATAGCCTAGAGATCCAGGATAGATCCAAACACAACCACCACCAACAAAAAGATCAATGAAATGATCCTAATGATACTCTGCTATACTTGTAGACCAGAGCCTAGCATAACCATCATCAGAGAGGCTTTATTCAGCAACCTCTGATAGAAGCGTATATAGAGACCCACAGCCAAACAACGAGGCAGAGCTCAAGGAATCCTGCAGAAGAGGGCCAGGAAGGATTTTAGGAGCCAGAGGGGCCAAGACACCACAAGGAAACACCTCACAGAATCAACTAAGCAGGGCTCAGAGACCGAAGCAACAATCATGGAGCCTGTATGGGTCTGACCTATGTCTTCTTCATATATGTTTGTGTAGCTTGGTGTTCCTATGGGACTACTAACAGTCAGAGCAGGGCCTGTCTCTGACTCTTTTGCTTGTTTTGGGATCCCTTTCCTCCTACTGGGTTGCCTCGTCCAGCCTTAATATGAGAGGATGTGCCTGGTTTTACTATAACTTGATATGCCATGTTTGCTTGATATCCCTGGGAGGGAAATGAGGAGTGGATCTAGAGTGGACGTGGGGAGAGGGGAAACTACAGTCAGGATGTAATATATGAGAGAAGAATTTTTTTAAAAAGTGGGCTGGAAAGATGGCTCAGCTGTTAAGAGCACTTGTTTCTCTTGCAAAGGATCCAAGTTCAGTTCTCAGGTCCCAAATAGAGGCTTACAACCAACCATAACTCAGTTTCAGGAGATCCAGTGCCCTCTTCTGTCCTTCATGGACAAAGGACACATGTACACATGCACAGCAGCAGACAACACACACACACACACACACACACACACACACACACACACACACGAAAACTTTTTTTTTTTTTCAAGATAGGGCTTTTCTATGTAGTTTAGGTGCCTGTCCTGGATCTCGCTCTGTAGACCAGGCTGGCCTCGAACTCACAGAGATCGGCCTGCCTGGGATTAAAGGTGTGCACCACCACCGCCTGGCTGAATAATCCTTTTTTTTTTTTTTAAAGAGTATAACATATCCAGTAACACCTGCCTCAAAGAAACACTAAAAAAGCAGACGACAACAACAACAACAACAACAACAACCTTACCGACAGTTTAAAATGTATTTGTTTTATTTCTTATGTCAGGGTTCTATTCTGCAGCCCAGGCTAGCCTGAAATTCACCATGTAGTTTGGGCTAGCTTTGAACTCTTGGCAGTCTTCCCACTTTAGCTTCCTGAATGCTAGGATTACAGGTGTGAGCCAACACGCCTGGCTCACATAACTCTTTGGGAAAAAGGAAAGAAAAGAGATCCGGAACACATGGTAGCAGAGACTATGGCAGCAGGGAGTATGCTGGAGCTGGCTCAGGACGATGCTGCTTTTAGCTTGAACCAACAAAACTGCTCTTTGCAGCACACTAAGGTTAATGCTCATGGCTGGTCAAGGTTCAGAGAACATGTGACTGCTGAGTGATTACTCTCAATTGGGAGATCCACACTGTCCAAACACGTCCAAGAATGGAATCATTCGAGGGGACTTCTGAGTGCTTGTGAGAAAACTCCAAGAAAACAGGATCTTATGACCGACCTCACTTTCTTCAAAACCATGGAACTGTTCTTGGAATGTGCTTTTGTGCCCCTCCCAGGTGTAGCAGACAGGAGTGAGTGTGCTTTAGATAATTCACTACAGCTGGCTACTGTTATTTGTTTATATGCCTCTATGGAAAAAGATGGTTTTTGCCACATGCAGCTTGCTTTTGTGATTATGTACAGCTTGAACTCATGAGAACTTTACTTAAGTGACCTTTCTTAACCCTCACGGTATAAATTGTCTGATGCTTTGAATAACGTTGGCTATTGGATGAGACTAGTCTTCCTCATTTTTAGGCTCCACTCTCTCAGGTCCAGCCCCCTCTAGAGCAGTAAACATAAACTGTCTTCTAAGGCTCGGGGAACATCATGGGAAAGGAGACAGAGAGAATGGAAGAGCTGGATGATCTTGAGGGAGGACCATCAAATCTGAATTGTGGGTCTGACATGGTCATGGTACTGATGAACTCAAAACAGCTGTGGTTGTGTGATAGGGTTGGCCCAAGACTAAGCTTGTAGTAAACATCTAGTCATAGATGGGGAAGGGCTAATGGAACCTGACCCGACCCAGAGGAGCTTATGGCAGCTGAGGGCTGCTGGAGGAGGGGGTCACTGCCTTTAGTGACTTATCCATGCTCTGGTAGACAGTTTCAAAACAAAGCCTGTGTGAGTGAGCCTGGTTACATCCAGTGGGTCACACACAAAAACAACACACAAACACATGAAAGTGGGTGGGGGACAGTAGAGAGCGGAGAGGGGAAGAGAGTGTGCAGGAATAAATGTAGTCAGATATATTATCACATTGTCAAAGTGATTAAATAAAAAAGAACTGAAAGCAAACTGTTAACTGCTGTTACTTCTAAGAAACTGAGGAGTGGTAGGAAGGGGGATTTGTATTTCTTTCTTTACTTCTGTATGTACTCTTTGAAGTTTTTTTTTTTTTTTAATATTGACGTAGTTACACTTAAAAAAGACAAAGATTTTACATAAAAATGTTAGGGGCGACTAAACTATAAAAGGGAATATTAAAAACTTACCTGTAGTTCCTCTGGCAAAAATAACTAGATTCAGAGGGTTATTAATAACAGTAAAAGCCATGAAGGTGGGAGGGAAATGAGGTGGGGGTACTAAGAGAGCTGAGGGAGACAGTGGTGGATGGGTATGATCAATATACATTGTATAGATATATGAAACTTTCAAAGTTTAATCAAAGATTAAAACAGGAAATCTTACCTTTTTGAGCTGAGTGGGATCAAATCGAAGAACCTTCTGGTTACAGCAGGGATAAATTCCAGTGCCCACAGTGCTCAGTGAACTTATTGTGGTGGAATAAACTACCATTTCTGTGTGATACTGACAATGTGAGAATTCAATACAGAGAAAAGCCTGGGTAAAAGAAATATATAAAAATCAACAACTGTCCCACAATGAAATATGCCTCAAAAATATTTTTCTGAAGACTGTATACTGCATGTCTCATTTATATGAAATGCACAGAAAAGGTCCATCTACAAAATAGATGAACACTTGCCAGGATTTGAGGCAAGAAAACTGAGTGGAGCCGGGCAGTGGTGGTGCACACCTTTAATGCCAGCAATTGGGAGGCAGAGCAAGGCGGATCTCTGTGAGTTCAAGGCCAGCCTGGTCTACAGAGTGAGTTCCAGGACAGGCTCCAAAGCTACACAGAGAAACTCTGTCTCGAAAGCCCCCTCCAAAAAAAAGTGGAAGCAGATGGGCACGAGGCTCTTTATGAGATGAGAATGTACTAGAACTGGATGGCATACAGTAAGTGGTACCAACTGTGGGAAATCTCTGAAAAAAATCAATAAATTGTATAATTATGAATTTTACAGCATACACTTATACTCCAAAGAAGTTTCTAAAAAGCAAAACCAAAAAGTGCTTTATTAAAAATCCAAATGAGTAAAGCTGATCTTAGTATATACACCTCATTTTAAAACTGATCAATACTTTTTAAAAATTCCAGTGAAATATCAAATAATTTCACCTCACTTGGTTATTCCTTGATTTTCTTGATACTTAGTATCAGTATTAACGAAAACTGTGGCCCAACTTCTAGTCATTAAGGAAAATAACTTGCCATGGTATGGTTATGGAATGGGTTCCAAATCCATGTGTAAGTTCATAAAAAACTCAAAAGGTAAAAGCAAAATTCACAACTAGTTTAACAACAATGACAAATATCCAAGCGTGTTAACAAGACATGGAACAATTACCATGCTCATACACGGCTAAAGGAATGCAAAAGGACTCAGGAAATTTAGAAAAAGGTAACTTAGATTATTATACTGCAGCTCCAATTCTAGGTAATCACTCAAGAGACTTAAAAGCCCATGCTTATAAGAAAACCTGACTGGGAATATGTATAGCAATTGTCTTCACACTGGCTCCAAACTAGAACACTACAAATGTGTGTCAGCTGGTGAACAGTTAACACACTGTGTAATCCATACGACACAAGGCTACTCAGCAATAAAAGGGGAAAATGGTAACAGGCAACAACATGTTTGAATTTCAAGTTCATTCCTTTGAGTGAAAGAATGTCGACTCAAGTAACTAAATACTGTATGATTCTATCTAATGACACTCTGAAAAGGAGGAACTATAGATCACACACACAGGTTTGACAGTGACTGTCAACCATTAAGGAGGAGCTGATTTAAAAAACATCACAGGCAAAGAATAATGAAATTGTTTATGCCCTGATGGTGGTAACATCACCGTATGTATCAGCCACACAAAAATGGATGAGTAGTACTCTCAACAAGATATACTCCAAGAGCTGGAAAGATGGCTCAGAGGTTTAAGAGCACTGACTGCTCTTCCAGAGGTTCTGAGTTCAATTCCCACCAACCACATGGTGGCTCACAACCATTTGTAATGAGATCTTGTGCCCTCTTCTGGCATGCAGACATACATGCAAGCAGAACACTGTATTCATAATAAATAAATAAATCTTAAAAAAAAAAGATAATACTCCAATAAGCCCAGGGTTAGCCCAGTGAGTAGGTCTTTCATATGAGCTGACATTCCAAACTCTGATGGTTTTGATGACCTGTTTTTCCTTCCCTCTACTGAAAAACCAAGTGAGAGAAATCTAAAGGAAGGGCATTCATATGAGATTTGATGTAGAAAACCTTGGACTTACAGAAGACTAGTTAGGAATGACTGTGAGTGCAAAAATCCATCATACGTGCCTTCAGGAACTAACCTACTTGTGCTTCTGTTCTAAATTTAAAACATTAAAACCACGAACAAGGCTGTGGATACAGCTCAGTGTTACAGCTTGAGATCCACCTTTGGAGACTCAGGTGCTGGTGTTCAGGGAGGGAACAAAATATTTTGGGGAATGCAATTGTCACCAAAAAGCAAGGGTGTGGTGGTGCATATCTGTGCATGCACACCTGTGCGTACACACCTACACCAGCAACACCAGGGAGCTGAGGATCATAAGCTCAAGGCCAGTGAAGGCTGCATGGTAACACCTTGTCTTGAAAACCAAGACAACAAATGGCCCAAAGACTCTGAATCTCTAAGGAAATTTATGGCCCAGTGGAGAAACAGTTTGGCTGCAAACAAAAGCAGTGAAGAGTCTATGTTTTACAGTGAAAAACTGGATCAGATAACAAAGAACCTGCTGCTTTTCTGGAAGTCTGACAAGAACTGTTTCAGCAATACACACGAGAGGAAGACATAAAGGCAGGGGCAAACACCGCGTAGCAGGCCACTGTTCTCGGCACTACTTTCTTTAAAACCTCACCTGGTAACACCTTGAACAAGTCAGCCAGTTGATCGTTCCCCACAAGCGCCAGTATACATCTCTCCAAGATTTTAATTCTTCAAAAAGACTATTCAAATACTCATGTACATCCCAGGTTTTATCTCTGGAGAAAAAGCCTCAATTATTTTAAGTGAGAAATACAATTTGTTTTAACCCAATGTCTTAACATTTGTGGCTTGTTTCCAAGAATATTCTTCAAATGACAGTGTGGTATGGACTACACTGAAAAGTAGGTACACTTTCTTTATTCTTTGGACAACAGAAGAAGGTATGAGAAGGCTGAATACACACTTATTTTGTTGAGTTAAATATTATTAATTAAACAGTTTGAGCAGGTCAGCAGTTAAGAATCATGCAATGTTGGTTAAAAGGCCTTTATTTCATTTTTACTTTTTAAAAATTGTTTACTGTTTATGTAAGTGGGTGTGTGAGAGTGCATGTGCCATGGCATGCATGAGTATGAGTGTGTGCGTGTCTGTAGGTCACAAGAAAACCTGTGGGAGTCAGTTTGCTCCTTCATATTGGGAGTTCCAGGGGTCAAATTCAGGTCACTAGGCCTGGTGACAGATATCTCTGCCTGCCAAGCCATCTCATAAGATCTGAGATTTTTATCTGAACTGTACATGTTGTAAGGTGTGCTGCTATTAATTATTAGTGCTCCTAAATACTTCAATAACATGATGACTTATTACATTATTCTTAAACAGGATTTTCTATTTGAGCAATACAGTATTATACAACCAGGTCTTCATTATATAAATTTTAACAACCAGCAAAGGCATAAACCATATTTGCTTATGTATTTGCTATGGCCACATGTAACTACAGTGTGTGTGTGTGTGTGTGTGTGTGTGTGTATTCATTTATGTGGGACAGGTTCTTACTAGATAGCACAAGCTGGCCTGGAACTTGCCACATAGAGCTCAATGAGCTCTTCCTGCCTGAGCCCCCGAAATGCTGGAATTATAGGGGTGCGCTACCACATCCAGCTTCTTTCTAAGGCTCTGTTTGTAACTTTAAAAACTTTGGCGATTTTTGTGCTTAGTTCAGCAAATAACAATGTGTGAATATTACAAATCACACAGGCACATCTGTCTTAAAAATTATTTAGATGATTTTTAAAAATTAAGACAGGATCACACTCTACAGCCTAGATTAGCCTTGAACCTGCAGTGACCTTCATAAATCACCCTTCCCAAGGCTGGGGTCAGAGGCATGGAGACACTGTGCCCGGCTTTAAAGACAATTTGCTTATTTAAAAAATACCCTATTTTTTTATTTTATGTGTTTTGTTTGCATGTACGTCTGTGCATCAGCTAAGTGCAGTGCCTACAGAGGTCAGAAGATGGCACCAGATGCCCTAGAAGTGGAGTTACAGGGGGATGTGAGCTGTCATGTGGGTGCTGGGAATTGAACCTGGGTCCTCTGGAAGAGCAGTCAATGCTCTTGACTGCTGAGCCATCTCTCCAGCCCCTCCTTCACTTTTCAAGTTCTTGGATTACATACGTAAGCCACACTTGGCTATGGTTATAGGTGTGTGCGTGTGTGTTTGCATAATGGATGTATGCTTTCATGTGGGTATATGCGTGTATACATGCAGGTTATAGATTTTTAAAGTTACTTTGTATGTGTGGTCTCTGCATGTTTGAACATGTATATGTGGGTGAACTTGGCCATGTGTATGGAGGCCAGAGGACGAGGTCAGGTCCCTTCCCCTATCACTCGCCATCTAAGTGTTCTGAGACAGGGAGCGTCACTGAGCCTGGAGCTCACTGTTCTGGATGCACTGGCTCACCACAGAGCTTCAGGGATCCTCTGCCCCAGCCTCTGTGTCACAAGACTATGCGCCACACCCAGCTTTGTGTGGGGGCTGGGAACCTGGACTTAGGCACCGAGCCTTCTCTCCAGCCCACTCACACATTTTCAGTACAGAGAAAGAGCCGTCCAGAAGCAGCAGTCAGTATTTTAGTGAGTATGTTCTTTAAAATGGCTTTTACACGCACACACACTCACACACTCATTCATTCATTCCAGGCTGGTCTTGAACACTATGTAGCCCAGGATGACTTGAGTACTGTGATTACAGATATGCACTACCATGCCTGAGTTTTGCGGTGCTGAGGGTCAAACCTGGGACTTTATTATGCATGCTAAGCGAGCACTCTGCCAATGGAATTATGTCTGCGGTCTTTGCTTTGTTTTGTGTATTACATGTATTAAAGATGACTATGAACAACTTCCTGTAAGTGTGTACTCCTCTGTAAGAACACCCCCTCTCTCATCTTTCTTTCAGGTATGTTAGGGATCACACTTAGTGCCTTGTGCATGCTAGTCAAGCACTCCACCTCTGAGCTACATCCTCAGCACTTGGTTTTTCTAAAATAATTGATTTCTTCTTTGTGTGCGTGTGTGTGGAGGAGGGGGTGTGGGTGTGGGTGTGGGTCAGAGGATAACTCTTTGAGGTCATAGCTCCTCTCCCATATTACATAGGTCCTGAGAATCAAACTCAGGTCACCAGGCTTCTGAGCAAAGCACCTTTACTCGCTGAGACGCCTCACCAGCCCTACCCTTTTATATTTTTTTAAAAGATTTATTTGTTACGTATACAGTGTTCTGCCTGCACATATGCCTGCAGGCCAGAAGAGGGCACCAGATCTCATTATAGATGGTTGAGAGCCACCATGTGGTTGCCAGGAATTGAACTGAGGACCTCTGGAAACAGGCTGTGCTCTTAACCTCTGAGCCATCTCTCCATTCCTACACTTAAAAGTTTTAATTACATTTATTTATTTACTGAGTGCCAGCAGAGGTCAGAGGAGAGCTTAGTCAAGTCTGTTTTCTCCTTCCACTATTAGAGTCCTGGGGATTAAACTCAAGTCGTCAGGCATTGTGGCAATCATCTCATCAGCCCCAGCCAAAAGCTTATCGTAATCTTAAAACATTAGTTTGTGTATGGTTCTTTGCCTGCATGCATGTCTGTGCACCTGTACACACACTACTACATATATGGCTGTATTTTAGCTTGTTCAGTCATTTGGATTTCTTGGAAGGAGGGAAGCTAGTTAATATACTTAATATGGCAATGAATGACCTTGTTAAATGCTTTCATAGACTCAACAATACCTCTTTGCAAAAATTCCTAGCAATAGAATATTATCAAATAACACATTCATCCAGAAAGTTTCTGTTCTTCTGAGATAGTTCACCAACTCAGAATGAAATCTTGTGTTATATATAAGCATGAATATGTATTATATGCTAATGAAGTATGGCAAAGTTTGCAGAATAGATATAGAAACTCCAACCTTAATTTTTTTCATTCATCAAGAATCAACTGAAAAAAAAAACTGGAAAAAAAATCAACTGAAAATAAATTTAGTTCTCTTGTAAAATTCAATATAACAGATAACAAAAATGTTAGTGATGAATCATTTTAATGGCACTGACTAGAATCTTTTAATACTAATATTTAATAATTTGTAATATTTTGAAGTTTTAGGACATGATGAAACTCACTCAGTAAATATAAGGTAGCTTTTATAATAACTTTGTTTTAAAGCAGCATTTTTCGAAGTCAAAGTAAGATATACACTCAGGTGCTGTCCTAGTCCTTACAAAAGTAGTCATACAGGATATGTATAGTGATGCCTGCACATAATTCTGACACTTGGGAGCTGAGGCAGGAGAACATTAAGCTCAAAGTTAGTTTAGACTATACAGCAAACATGACTTTGTCCTAATAAACCAGAAAATTAAGGGGTTGGGGATTGAGCTCAGTGTTAGAGCGCTTGCTTAGCAAGTGCAAGGCCCTGGGTTCGGTCCTCAGCTCCGGGGGGAAAAAATTAAGTTATGTTTTTATAAGTACTCTTGAAATTCACACACAAAAACTGTATATTTTCTTTACTGCACCTTATGTGGATGTAGACAATATTTCCATGTCGATCCACATTGATTTTTCCAGGGATGCAAGGAATTCTTCTTTCTGTTTCTCTGGTTAAAAGTTTCTTACACAAACAGCATCTATAACAAAAAGGAAATGTCAAAAACACTCAAGAAAAGAATTTAATGTAGTAAATTAAATAATATAGGTATATTATATAGCATACCAAGAAAAACATGTTACCTATATAATGTTGCTGCATTGTTTCGAGAATCTGGATTGAAGTACTCAGGATCAAACAGTCTTTCAATCTTCTTACAAAAAAGTTTACTATTAAAAACAAATGGCCAATAAATTAAATGTCTGTATTTAGTATCTTAATGTTAGTGGTCTGTTTCCCGCCTGCCCTCCCTCCTCCTTTCCTTTTAAATTATGTGTGTCTCTATGGCGTATGTGCATATAATCGCAAGTACCCATACAGGCAGGGCATCAAATCCCCTGAACTGGAGGTCCAGGCAGCTGGAGCTGCGGGACACTGACGCTGGAAACTGCAAGAGCAGTATGTGCTCTTTGTGCTCGTAAATGTTACAGCCTCTCTCTGGTCCTCCACTGCTTGCTTGCTTCCTTCCTTCATTTATTTATTTATTTATTTTTTCAGGACAGGGTTTCTCTGTGTAACAGTCCAGGCTGGCCTCAAACCCACTGAGATCCACCTGCCTCTGCCTCTCGAGTGCTGGGATAAAAGGCGTGCGCCACCACCGCCCGGCCTTCCACTTTATTTTTAAAAAAGGAATCTCTAACTGAATCTGGAGGTTGTCATTTTGGTTAGACTGACTTGGCCAGCAAGCCCTTGGGATCCTTCTGTCTCTACTCCCCCAGGACTAGGGTCACAGACAGACAGATGCTGTTAAGCCTGACTTCTTTTATGGGTCCTAGGGGTTTTCATGCACACACAGCCATCACTTTATGTACTGAGCCATCTCCCCAGCCCAAAAGTTTACAGTGATAAAAATAAGTGTTGTCCTTATACATGTAGAAAATGAGACTAATACTTCCCTAGGGAGGTTCTTTTGGGGCACTTACATTTTTGCTATTCTAATAAACCTATTGTTGATCAAGATTCTCTTTTTCTTATTACATGATTATTTTTGGGGTGTGTGTGTGTGTGTGTGTGTGTGTGTGTGTGTGTGTGTGTACATACTCATGTGCCACGGTAGGTGCATGGAGATGAGGGAATGGTTTTCAGAAGTCAGTTCTTTCCTTCCACCATGTGGGTCCTGAGGACTGAATTCAGGCCATCAGTCTTGGCAGTAAGGGCATTTAACCACTGAGCAATCTTGTCAGTTTTATTTTGTTGTTGTTGTTGTTTTAAGGAAGCATTTCTTGCAGCCTTAAACTCACTGTGTAGCTGAGGCTGATCTTTAAATCTGGATCTACTTGCCTCCTCTGCCTCAAATGCTGTTACAGGCTCCAGCACTATGATGCCCAGTTTTTTGCTCACATTTTGTGTTGTTTTTCTGAAATACGGTTTCATTATGTAGCTCAGGTTGGCTTCTGACTTGGAGCAATCCTCCTGCATTAGCCTCCTAGAGTTATAGGAACATGCCATCATATCTATCAAAAATATTTTTGCCAAAAGCAGATATCTGCCTTTCCTTCAGTTCTTTGTTACTGGAATATTCAAGATTAAATATTTGAGGATTTAACAACCCAAGTCTACCAATAACTAGCCATATGATTTTTAGCAACCTGCTAGCTTTGGAGCCTGTCCTGGAACTCACTCTGTAGGCCAGGCTGGCCTCAAACTCACAGAGATCCGCCTGGCTCTGCCTCCCGAGTGCTGGGATTAAAGGTGTGCGCCACCACGGCTGGCCACAAACCTGCTTTTTTGAACTTTGTTTTCTGGTCTATAACATATGGCTAAAGGGGCCAGCAAGGTGCTGAGAAGATAAAAACAAAAGAAGAAAAGAACGGACTTCGAAAGGTTATTCTCTGACCTTCACTGGTCAAGTGCCAGGTGCTCCACCCACTCTAATGGTAAATCAAATAAAAAATAGCAAAGTATGGCTAATAATTACAATCTCCTAAGGTTTATGAGGATTAAATTACATGTTTTTAAATAATACAGTGTTAGGAAAGAAATGTTAAGTACTTATTAAGCATAATATAACTAACTAGAAGTCTCCCAAGTGTGTCCTTCCTACCAGCTTTTCCTATGTATTATCAGTTGGTCTTAAAGGCCACGTACGGAGTTTGGATTCCATCCCCATTTTTGGGTATTTTGTTTTCAGGTAATTTTGTTATACGCTGTTCCCCTTAAGGGCTGAATTCTTGGATAATCCTCTTTGTTATCAATTTCTCTTTCTTTTAATGAATCATCCTGATTTTAAAGGATCATTCTGATCAGCACATCAAAAACCCTAGTACCGCCTTAAAAATATCCTCTCTTGAGCCCACTTATCGCAATGAATTTCCCTCTTCTTTCTTTTTCTGAGCAATCTTTCAGAGCAAACATCTGGAAAACTTTCTGAATCCAGTGGGTCACATTTCTGTCTTCCTCTATACAAGAGCAGTGGCCCACACATTTTTGTCAATCACTTTCCCCTTTCCAAACTTCCTTTGATTTTACCTTCCTTTCTACTCCGCTGGCCTTTTTAGGTGCCCTGACTGCTACTTCTCTGTCAAAACTTTAGGTAATAGGTAACCTTTGTTAATACTCTCTTGCTAACAGCAAATAAATCAGAATAGCATTTATAATAGCAATGAGAAAGTAAATACCTCTGAATAAATAAGTAGAAAGTTATACTGTGTTTGCAAATCATAATATTTGGCATTATTAAGATGCTAAAATCATGGCTGGAGAGATGGTGCATATTGCTCTCATGGAGGACCCCAGTTAGATCTCAGTATCATCACTGGGTGGCTCATAAATGTATAACTCCAGGGAGTCTGATGCCATCTTTTGGTCTCTGTAGGCATTGGCACTCAACACACACACACACACACACACACACACACACACACACACACACACACACACACCCATGCATGCACACATACTTTTTAAAAATCTTTTAAAAAAAGATCCTATAATCATTCCAAATGGATCTCCAGGTTCAATATTAACTCCCAATTCCAAGTGGTTTGCATGTGTGTAAAAAAAGAGAAAAATCTGTAGGGCAATGCAAGGAACCCACAATGGCTGGGTGGCAACCACACCACAATTATTCTAACACTGCCTTAATTTAGACTGGGCACTACTTGAGTTGGAGAAGTGGCTCAGCAGTTTAGAATGCATACTGTTCTTACAAAGGACCTGAGTTTGGTTCCTAGCACACATCCTGGGCAGGCTTACAATAGTCTGTGTCTCCAGCTCCTGAGGATCCAAGGCCCTGATTTCCACAGGCATCTGCACTCATATGCACCCATACTATGCAGAGGAAGCCACACATTTAAAAACAATAAAAAATAAATTTTTTTTCAGAGTCAGTGCTATTGACTGAAGAATGGGTAAGTTACCATGTTATGAATGAGATGAACACAGAAAGAGATCTCATCCAGTTACCTGACTGGGGTGTGATGACCCTGCAGTTTGGTGGGGAAAGGATGGCCTTTCATTTTTTTCTTTACTGATTGTTCTGTTTTTTGTTTGTTTGTTTGTTTGTTTTGTTTTGTTTTTTTGTCTTTGCTGCAGGTTCTCACTATGAAGGCCAGGCTGGCCTGGATTTTACAATTGTAGCTCAGGCAAGCCTAAAACTCAGGACAATCCTGCTGCTTCAGTCCCTGAATGCTGGGATTAAAGGCATGTATCACTTCTGGCTCAAGAAAGATCTTTTAAATACGATGCTACATCAACTACAAGTATTGAAAAATGAACCTTGATTCCTACTTCATACTATACAAAGCAATCAATTCAGAGCGAAGAATAGAAAGAACAGAGATGTTAACATTCCCGTAGGGAGGCAAAGACTTCCTGAACGCGACAGCAAACGCACTACCTGGCCTTTTGCTCGGAATCCCACCCAGGCTCGCTGTTCTATCTATTCTTAACTCTCACGAACTCTGACCTCTGACCCATGCTCTAGAGGGGCGTACCCAACTAGTCACCTGCCATCCACCCAGATACCCGAGACGTACACGAGTTCTGTAAGACCTAAGCTGCCTCTTGGTTTACCTCACCCTATCCTCTTCCCAATCTTTCCTGTCTGCAGGAATGACATTTCTATCCATTTAAATGCTCAAGCTGAGAACTTAGTAGTCATCCTGGGTCCTCTCTTTTCCCACATTATCCCCTTCACAAATCTGTCAAATCTTTTAAATGAAATACATTAAACTTATCAGCAGCTCCACCACATCTATCCTAATCCAAACCTGTTAGTTTCCCACCAAGCTACCACCCTAGCCTCTTAACACGTCTCCTCGCTTCTTAGACTCTTCACACAGGAGATTTCTCCACACAGCAACCCAATCTCTTAAAAACAGATCTTAAAAACTCTGCCTCTGTCCAAACCTAGAACAAGGTCTATTCTCCCTGCTCTGACGTCAGCAGCCCCTGCAAGATACTGCTGGTCTCATATCACCACTTGGCCCCTTAAAATGAAGCATAAATCTTAACATAGTTCATTACCACCATATGCTCATATGTTCATTACACAAAATGATTCCTAGGAGCTAGCAAGATGCTTCAGCAGATAAGGGTGTCTGCCACCAACCCTGAGTACCTGAGTTTGACCCCCAGAATCCATATTGTGGAAGGAGAAAACTGCTTCTGGGAAGTGGTCCTCTGACTTTCACATGTGCTGTGGCACCCACATGCACATACACACACAAAATAAAATTAAATGTAGTAAAAATTTTAAATCATTAAAATTTATCATAAGCTATTGGCTTTTTATTTAAAGTAAAATGGGGATATAGTTTATAAAGATTTTAAAATAGAACGTCAATAAAATTAAATAGAAATACACTTAACAGAACTTAGTAGGTTTAAACTCAAGTTTAAAGAGTTACCTCCTAAACTTATCTTTTTTGTCTTTTAGGTCATCAATTTCGTTGTGTGTGAACAGATCAGCTATGCGTGTAAGGAGGTTTGCATTGATACAGTTCATGTTGCACGGAGCAGCTACTATGGCATTCATATTTCTGTGGCAATATTGAATACACTGTTCAACCTGAAAAACACAGAATAGAAAATTAATGTTGAAAATAGTAACTCAAATGATATTGTCAGAGAAATTTCAAACATAAAATTCATGAAAAGTCCCAAATATGTATATCACCAGTAACTGGTTTTGCCAATTGTGTTGATCTACACTGTTAAACAGGCAAAATTTATAAACACACATAGCTAAATTATTTCCAATCCCTTTTATTTAAAATAACGTATCTTAAATGTCTGTAGCAGGTATAAATCTTAATCCATACACTACAGTGCATATTCAAATGACTGCCCATGCTTAAACTTAGTTATTAAGTCACCTCCACTCCTCTAGGGAAAGGAAACAAAACTTCAGTCATTAAGGATTTTCTCAGTACTATTTTATTTGCTCTTTCTAACCTGACCTGGATTTACTTAGTGTAAGAGGAAAGAGAGGGTAGTCTCATAATTTTCCAAAAACTGTTCTGATGTATAAAAGTAAAAAGTACTCTTTTAGGGCTTAAGTTTCAAAACTCAAAGCTTAAGGACTCTGATTTTTTCCCCTGTAGTCCTTGTTTGAAGCCAAGAAAACCATCTGGCTGAGGGTACACAGACTACAGTACTGAGGAAATTCCCCACAAACCAACGAGTCCATCTGCACACAGCACAGTAATACTCTTCTCTACACAGTTTTATCAGGAGCGAACCCAGTTATTTAAATAATAGCTACAAAATAACAGCTACCATGGAAACATACAGAACCATGTGAATTACAAAGGTTTTTCACTTTTGGTTTTGTGAGATCGAGCCTGACTCTGCATCCCAGGATGGTCCCAAATATTTATTAAATAAATAAAAAATAAATATGTTTAATATTATAGCTTGAAATAGATGTGTATATACATTGTTTTACATTTGATCAGCTGTTCTTAAGCAAAAGATATGAACTATGATGTAAGTACAAAACTACACTGTTTAGTAGCTGGATATTTGATTTCTGTTCATTGAACTATAAATGAGAGACACATAGAATAAAACAGGCCTAAAGAAATTATTTAAATAGTAAAACAGAATATATTCTAATTAATTTTCCTTTTGTCAGTGACAGAACAAAAATCTTTTGGAATTAAGTTTATCCTATTTAGTCTCAAATTCTACAGTGGTTGCTCCAATTACAGACATAATATACAAATGATAGTCTTAGCCCCTTCTCAACAGAACAAAGTATTGTTACAATTATACTCTTGAACTATTTTGCTTTCTATACTTCAAAAGGGGGAAAGTATTATGTCAATAAAGAGGCTTAGATTTTTAAAATGAATACTTACTAATGAATCCATCTTCAAGAACTCTGAAGAAATAAGAATTGAAATGACATTTCCTGGCTCTAATAAAAAGAAAAAAAATGAAATTTCCTTTTGATTTTTAACTCAATTTTCTCTTTTCATCTTAAAAGAGGATGTTACTTTAATAAAAAATTGATATACCCTTACTCACATCACTTAGCTTGGATAAACAAGAGAGAAAATTTAATGTTAAATCATAGGGTATAGAGAAACATGGTAAACTGTCTTTGAGTTAGATTCTTGTTAAGTACAAAGACTAGCTAAAGATAATGACATGCAAAAGTCAGTGAGAAAAGTTAAACCATGATTAATGAGGGCATTAATTAGGGAAGTTATTTCAGAAGGGCATTCAGTGCTGACAAATATATTTAAAAAATTCTGAAATGTAGTAAAAGTTAACTGACATGTTAAAGTTACACACTACTGCCACACTAAGTGGGTCTCCAGGCACAGAGATAGATAGGAAAAAGAGGTGCTGCCTCACACTACAATTTTAGTAAATCTGTCTGTCATCTCTATAAAACATATTTGAGAAGAATAAACCCTGCCATTTCCCACCATTCTGGTAATAATCATTCTAAAGTCTTATAGTAGAAATCCTTCTTGGACTAAGCAATGGGTAAGTAACTCAGTCTTTCCAAATAACAGTTCTAATTCAAGGTTCTCTAGCTGGTGGAAAAGTTTCTTGAGAAACTGTACCTGAGGATACACCATCCAATTAAGAACCAGTGGCTTAATTATGAGATTTAATTAAGCATTCTCATCCTTCTCTTGGTTAAGATAAGGGCTGCTTCTAAAAAAGCTGATATTTATAGCAGTACGTAAGCCAAAGATAAACAGAATAAGCAGTTTCCCTCTATGTCTTTCACTCTTACTAAACGCATGTGACTATGCTACAGTAAACATTATATGTATATATATTTTATACTCTCAATGTTCTCACAATAGACTACTACTGACCACAAAAGAGGGGTGTGTGTGTGTGCATATACATACACATCTATGAATATATGTGTACACATATATTCATAACTAGATAATCTGAAATCTAGTCTCTGTCTCAAATTTTTAAAAAGACATTTAAATTTTTTAAAGATTTATTTTCTGTCTATGGTGTTCTGCCTGCATGCATGTCTGCACCATGTGCATGCAGTGCCTGAGGAGGACAGAAAAGGGCACAGGATCTCCTAAAGCTGGAGTTACAGACAGTTGTGAGCTGCTATGTGAGTGCTAGGAATCCAACCTAGTCCTCTGGAAGAGCAGACGACACTCTTAATCACTGAGCCATCTCTCCAGCCCTAGCTGAAAATTTTGATTCAACAACCTTAGAAATGGAATTTTTATTTAAAACATTTTTATTTAGAAATCTTTCCCATTTGTTTGGTCACTATAACATAAATTTTAAACTTCAGAAATCTTTTTAATACTGTAAGCATAGTAACAGGAGTTTTTTGTTTGCTCGCAGTGCTAAGGATTGAATTTAAGTCCTCATGAATACTGGGTGAGCCAACTACCACTGAGCCATACTCCCAACCTCTATTATGTGTTTGAAAATATTCTGATATTGCTATTCTAGTACACAGATTTTTATTATTTCTTATATAAATCTATGCCAATTGAAAGATTACCTATTAGTTATTATTTTTTCAAATAATATTTTAACATTAAAATAATGGGTTTCACTATGACATTTTCATACATACATGTTCCTTAACAGTTACCTTATTATCATTAAGAACACTGGTTCTAAAATTTCCAGTGTCAGGACTCCTTTACAATCTTAAAAATTGAGAATCCTAAACAGATTTTGTTTATGTGGGTCATATGTCAGTATTTACCATATTAGAAATAACGTAAGCAGAGAAACTTTTATAAGCCAGCTTTAAAATACAATAATTGTATCACATGTAAACATATTTTTGTGAAAAATATCCTCAAATGAAAAAAAATTAATGAGTGGCACTGATTGACATTTTCTGTAAATCTCTTCAATGTCTAACTTAACTGACTGTAGAATGCTCATATCTGTTTCTTTCTTCTTTCTGAGACAGGATCTCACTCTGTAGCCCAGGCTGGTCTTCAACTCATAGCAATACTCTTGACTCAGCGTCCCAAAGTGCTGGAATTACAAGCATGAGCCACCATGCCTGGCTTCACATCAGCGTCTGCGTTTGTGGGTAGGCTGCTTTTGTTAAGCTAAAACTTGACAAATATATTTTCTTGAAGGTTGAGTGGAACAGAATCTGAAATCATATCAATAAACTTCTACTTTGTTCAATGACTCATCTTACAGTGTGAGTGCATCATTAACCCATTACAGAATTTTTTTTAGACATTGCACAATGCTCATTTGGAAAAATCTTGCTCACTGAGTTATGCATGTTCTAAATATTCAGACACTCTATTGTGAAGAGGTATTTTAAAAGTCAGATTTGTGAGTAAGACCAATAGAATTTCAAAAGAGAAGTTTTTGTGTATGGAGAAGCTGAGTCACATTGGAGCAGGGAAATTTTCCAAAACTCTAATTCTCACTTAGAACTTGGTTTTAATCACACATACTATCAGCTATTTTCCTTTATGTGATTAGCTCATTTACAAAAAGAAAAATGTGTCAAGCACCTGTGTGAATAATCCTAACTTCTGTAAGTTGTTTTCTCAAGTAAACATGTTTTTCTACTTTGCAGTCAGCCCAGGTAGCTCCTAACTCGGCCGTACAAATGCCTTCCCTCCAGACAGTACACTAGTGTGCACCCCAAGTGCTGAGGACTATCATCAGAATCCAGAAAAGGATGTATACCTGAGGGTTACTGTTTCATCAAGAACAAGTGAACCTACTTTTTTTTCTTTTCCTTTTTAACTATGAGTGCATGGTACTGGAGAAAACAATGGTACAGTCTGCTATGATTTGGGATATAATATAAGCTCAACAATCTTGCACACCATTGCCTTTTCACATTCTGAACAAACCTTGACATGTAGAAAAAGTGAGTAACATCTCAGTATTGTCATTTAAACTTGGTTCACCTTGCAGGCCTTTTAAAGAGTCTCCAGAACTCTTTCTAGGACAGATAAAGAATCAGTTTCTGTAATATGAGCATAGATACTAATATTCAGATAAACTTCTACATCTCAGTTTGGACCTGAAACAACTACCAGGTGACACACAAATTTCGCCACAAAATAAGCAACAGATTGTTTTTTTTTACCTAAAGTGGGAATCTCACAATCTTTATTCTCCTTAATGTTCCTTTTAACATATTTTATCAACCAGTTGAAAATGTGAACATCACAATGAACTGAAATGTCCACCTCTTCCCAGCGCTGGGCATCCATAGACAAGTATTCAGCAAAGTACTTCATTTCTGATATCAAAAGATCTCGTGGGCAAATAAAATCTTCTTTCAAGTTTTTTGCTTCATCACACACGTGGATCACCATGTTTGGCCTTCATAAAAAGCATTACACATAAATGAGATTATCAGAGTGAGAAGAGGAGGCAGAACACTGACATTTAGTAGCAGTAAGAGAACAAGACAGTTCTGAAGATCTGGACCACAAAATCTGTTTTATAGCGTTTGGTGTTCAGAATTTGTTTCTTGTCTATCTGATTGTACCTCAGATTATGATTAATTTTAGTAAGCTATTCACTTAATAAAGAAATAAAATAGTTATTAAAGAACTAATACTCTTACATGGCTTCAATTTTATTGTTCAAGTTTCAGTTCCCAAACAATTAAATAATAGTCTTTGATTCTTGTGTAATGACTAACATCTGTACACTTTTGAAAAAGGAAAAATATCTAAAATGATTCCTTGAACAATCAAATTAAAAACCAGTATCACTTACTTGAGCATCAACAATGTTTGGGTCCAGACATTCGTGAAATATGTATTAATGAGTATGGTGACAAGAATTCTTAAGACTATGTGCTTATTTACATAAAATAATTTAGTAAATTTAGATAATACATCTGAAAGTTTGCTTCAAAGACTACATACTCCTTGAATTTACCTTCTTTGAAAGTGATACATTTTGCTAGGTATGGCAGCTCATGTGTATACTCCTAGGGCATGAGAATCTGAAGCAGTAGGGATTACCATCAGTTGGAGGCCGGTCTGTACTATATAGTAAATACCAGGCCATCCTGGGCCACAGACTGAGACCCTGTCTCAAAAATGCAAAAGTCAAATAAAAAAGAAAAAGTAGGGGTAGGGCTATAGCTCAGTTGGTAAAGTAGATGGAGCTGAATTCCTAGAATCCATTTAAAAAGCACAATATGCTGGGGAGACCAAGGCAGGCAGATCCTTAGGACTAGGCCACATCCAGCCTAGCCTATCTGGAAAGTTCTAGGACAGAGAGAATCTTCTGGCTTCCACACATGCACCTTCACATACACAAACAGAATCCCTAAAAACAAACAAACAAACAAAAAACCCAAACCCTAAAATAGTATGATGCACTGTCTTCATGCCATTACAAAAAGGGAATAAATAAGAAGAATAGTGTACTAAAAATGTGAACTACTTTGTGCTTAGTTCAATTTTACAAATTCCAAATACTAAGTAAGTGTTTCATATATAGGTGGGGTATAAGAAGAAGTATTATAATCAGTGTTCTATCAAAATCAAACGGGGCCAATAAGATGGCTCAGTGGAAAGGGTGTTTGTTGCCAAGCTTGATGACCTCAGTTTAATTCTTGGGATCCAAATGGCAGTAGGAGAGAACTGATTCCTACCAACTGTGCTTTGGTTTCCAAATTCATTTAGGTGGCACATGCTCACCATGGCACACTCTTGCTTGTGGAGAGGGAAAGCTCAAGTTCTGGGCTATCTGGGAAATCTGGTTGGACTCTGACTCAAAGTAAGTTTTAAAAGTGCTGCAGATATTAGCTCAGTGGCTGAGTGTGTTCCTGGCATGTGCAATATCCTAGGCTCAATCCTCCATGCAAGGAGAAGAAGGGAGAGGGGAGAAAAGGAAGGCAGCATGTAGATGAATTCTGTGGTAGGTGAACTTCATACTAATAAAACTGTTACTATAAATCTACCAAAATTAGAGGTGCTGGAAAAAATTTTATAGATGACAAAAATGTTTTACATTTTCATTAGGTAATAGTTATATGGTATACTATTTGTCAAAACAAAGTAAACATTTACTATGCATGCAATTTATTGGATTGGAAATACACAGAACAAAACAAAATATCAAAACTTGAAGCATATTGAAATACATTCTGATTTTTAAATATCTGTAAAGCAACTATATTAAACAGTTCTAAAATATATATCTAATCTCATTAATAAAGTTAAAGAACTAATTACTTAGAGGTTTTCTTTGGGTATTGAAATTTACTTTCCAAATTATGTTAATAGATGTTATTTCTAATTTTTAAAAATATGCAAATTAGTTTTTAAGAATGAAAAACCTCTATAACTTATAAATAACACAAGCAAGTAACATTTTTAGGGATTATGTTATTTTTTTGTTGTTCAACACAGATGAATCTGATTCCAATGCTTCAGGAACTGTGTAATACAAAATTCCTAAAGTGTGGTAACTAACACACATAGCCACCAGTCCATACTTTCACGGTTAAGGATAATACTTATATTAAATCTTATCTAGTAAACAACCAGCCTCCTACCCTTCAGATTCTTCAGTCTTTTCGCCAGCATTACGAGTGGTACAATTCTCACTTTCTGAAGAACAATTCCTTGTGGAAGCTCTACTATGTCTTCCTTAAATACAGAAACAGACACACACAAAAAAGGGGTGGGTGGGTTAGCATTTCTAGCTGAGAATGGGTTTTTACTTATGGAATGGTAACAAGGTAAACACATGGTTTCCAAAGCCAGTTAAAGATGGTATTTGTCAGGAGGCATGTCTCCTCTCAATATTAATATTTTAAAGGCAGTACAAAGTGAATCACAAACTGCTAATGTGACAGTGAACATTCTCAAAAGATGTGGTATTCCAAACTAAGCCAAGTGTTCAAAAGCACAGCACAGCCTCTTCTTCCCGAAGTACATTTCTATTTCAATATTCTGACTGCGGCTGAAATGAAAGTAACTCATTCTGAGGACTTCTAAACCAGTGACTTCCAAATGTAACTCCAGAAAACATCTCTTCAACCTTGTCACTGTGCCACTTGAATCTCTGTTAACTCCAGTAAAGAATGGCTGTAAAAAAAAGATTATGTAAGAGATGAGCAAGATCCTCCCCGCACCCTCTCTCTCTCTTTCTAAAGTAGCCTGGCATGGTAGCATGTCTATAATCTCAGCAGTGGTAGGTGGATCTCAGTGAGTTCTACACTAGTCTGGTTTAAACAGTAAGTTCTGGACAGCTGGGCTACACAGATTATGTTTCAAAAACAAACACATAAAATAAATGAATAAATAAATACTTTAAAAAGTGTCCAATCATGGTGGTACATGCTTTTATCCTAGCACTTGGGAAGATCAGGTGTTCAAGGTCAACCTCAACTACATAACGAGTTTGAGCCAGCCTGGGCTACATGAAAAAATAAAAGTAAAAAACAGGTCAGAGTACAGCTGGACTTAAAACTCAGCTTTGATTTAGTTCTGGAAGAAGAAAAATTTATTATTCTTGAAGTGGAATATCTACAAATAAACTATGAGTACAGGAGAAAAAATGAAATATAAATGTGCTATAAAATGTCCATGTTAAATTCATTTAAAATAAGGAAATGAGCCGGGCGGTGGTGGCGCACGCCTTTAATCCCAGCACTCGGGAGGCAGAGGCAGGCGGATCTCTGTGAGTTCGAGGCCAGCCTGGGCTACCAAGTGAGTTCCAGGAAAGGCGCAAAGCTACACAAAGAAACCCTGTCTAGAAAAACCAAAAAAATAAATAAATAAATAAAATAAATAAATAAATAAAAAATAAAATAAAATAAAATAAAATAAAATAAAATAAAATAAGGAACTGAAGACTAGGAATACAGTTCAGCTGGTCAAAGGCTTATTTAGCATGATTGAGGTTAATCCCCAACACTGCATAAGCTGGGTGTGGTGATACACCTCATCTCTGAGTACAGCGATACAGTCCATCTCTGAGTACTTGGGAGATGGGAGGCAGGAACTCAAAAGTTCAAGGTCTTTCTCAGCTACATACTGAGTTCAAGGCCAACCTGGGTCACATGACACCCTTTTTCAAAAAACAAAATCACAGCAAATAAACAATATGTAAAAAACTAGGTTGACAAACTAGAGGAAATAATTTTGATACAATTAACAGTTTTTAGAGATATTACTTAACCTACATATTTACAGTTAAGGTTCTTGAAAAATGACAAAGACAATGAGAATTTTTAACATTCACAAAGAAAAATACTAACAGATGTTTACATGAGTATTTAAGTTAGCCTTTAAACAAAGAAAGGTTGACTAGAATGTACAATTGTAGAATTTCCATTAGGACAGTACTACATTTTATTTTACAACTTACCTGCTTTGGAAACTGTATCTTGATCAACTGGAGTCTCTTGAAAATCTGCTTGTGTTTCCAGAAGCGAAGATTTAATGTAAGTGGCTAAAGACTCAACAGGACCTTCCCCAGCCACCATTAAGGGGTTATACTGGTTGTCAACAGGTGAGCTTCCGCTGCTCTTCAGCTCATCAAACCGTTTTGCACACTGTGATGATATAAAATGGCAAAAATGGAGGCTAAATTAAAAAAATCACTTGATATGAAAATGCCAGAATGGTACTTCCTGTGCTAACCAAAAAGGATGATACACCTCATCTCTGAGTACAGTGATACAGTCCATCTCTGAGTGCAGTGATACAGTCCATCTCTGAGTACAGTGATACAGTCCATCTCTGAGTACAGTGATACACCTCATCTCTGAGTACAGTGATACAGTCCATCTCTGAGTACAGTGATACAGTCCATCTCTCAGTACAGTGATACACCTCATCTCTGAGTACAGTGATACAGTCCATCTCTGAGTACAGTGATACAGTCCATCTCTGAGTACAGTGATACAGTCCATCTCTGAGTACAGTGATACACCTCATCTCTGAGTACAGTGATACAGTCCATCTCTGAGTACAGTGATACAGTCCATCTCTCAGTACAGTGATACACCTCATCTCTGAGTACAGTGATACAGTCCATCTCTGAGTACAGTGATACAGTCCATCTCTGAGTACAGTGATACAGTCCATCTCTGAGTACAGTGATACACCTCATCTCTGAGTACAGTGATACAGTCCATCTCTGAGTACAGTGATACACCTCATCTCTGAGTACAGTGATACAGTCCATCTCTGAGTACAGTGATACAGTCCATCTCTCAGTACAGTGATACACCTCATCTCTGAGTACAGTGATACAGTCCATCTCTGAGTACAGTGATACACCTCATCTCTGAGTACAGTGATACAGTCCATCTCTGAGTACAGTGATACACCTCATCTCTGAGTACAGTGATACAGTCCATCTCTGAGTACAGTGATACATCTCATCTCTGAGTACAGTGATACACCTCATCTCTGAGTACAGTGATACAGTCCATCTCTGAGTACAGTGATACAGTCCATCTCTGAGTACAGTGATACAGTCCATCTCTGAGTACAGTGATACAGTCCATCTCTGAGTAGAGTGATACAGTCCATCTCTCAGTACAGTGATACACCTCATCTCTGAGTACAGTGATACAGTCCATCTCTGAGTACAGTGATACACCTCATCTCTGAGTACAGTGATACAGTCCATCTCTGAGTACAGTGATACACCTCATCTCTGAGTACAGTGATACAGTCCATCTCTGAGTACAGTGATACAGTCCATCTCTGAGTACAGTGATACACCTCATCTCTGAGTACAGTGATACAGTCCATCTCTCAGTACAGTGATACACCTCATCTCTGAGTACAGTGATACAGTCCATCTCTGAGTACAGTGATACACCTCATCTCTGAGTACAGTGATACACCTCATCTCTGAGTACAGTGATACAGTCCATCTCTGAGTACAGTGATACAGTCCATCTCTGAGTACAGTGATACACCTCATCTCTGAGTACAGTGATACAGTCCATCTCTGAGTACAGTGATACAGTCCATCTCTCAGTACAGTGATACACCTCATCTCTGAGTACAGTGATACAGTCCATCTCTGAGTACAGTGATACACCACATCTCTGAGTAAAGTGATACAGTCCATCTCTCAGTACAGTGATACACCTCATCTCTGAGTACAGTGATACAGTCCATCTCTGAGTACAGTGATACAGTCCATCTCTCAGTACAGTGATACACCTCATCTCTGAGTACAGTGATACAGTCCATCTCTGAGTACAGTGATACAGTCCATCTCTGAGTACAGTGATACAGTCCATCTCTGAGTACAGTGATACAGTCCATCTCTGAGTACAGTGATACAGTCCATGGTACTTCCTGTGCTAACTTATAGGAGAGAAGATGTATTTATTCATAGTTCTGAATAATCAACTTCAATCATTAAGGTTATGTAACTATGTATAAGGCAAAGTAAAAAAGATTAATAGGAAAAAAGATATTTTCTTGTCTTCTATTTAAAGATGCTTTATTTTAAAATTATCTTAATTTATTTATTTATTTAATGTATATAATGTTTTCCCTGCATGTATGTATGTATATCACGCGAGTGCCTTTTGCACCGCCCCGCCCCCCAAACCAGGAGAGAGTGTTGGATCCCCCAGCAGTGAAGTTATGGGTGGTTATGAGCCTCCGTATGAGTGCTATAACAGAACCTGAGTCCTTTGCAAGAGCAGCAAGTGTTCTTAACCATAAGCCATCTCTCCGGTCCCCAAAGATACTTTTCTATAGTGAGTGTGTGTGTGTGTGTGTGTGTGTGTGTGTGTGTGTGTTTATTAATTTGTTGGGGGAACATCAGCAGAATTGTATATTTCAATATGTAAAATTCTTCAACTTAATTTTTTTCTCCTTTAAAAGTCAGAGTAGAATTTGTTTTTTAAAATGTGTTAACTCAGAGCTGGAGAGATAGCTCAGTGATTAAGAGCACTGGCTCTTTCTTTCTTTCTTTTTTTTTTTTAAAGATTTATTTATTTATTATGCATACAGTGTTCTGTCTCCATGTATTCCTGCAGGCCAGAAGAGGGCACCAGATCTCATTTGGTTGTGAGCCACCATGTGGTCGCTGGGTTCTGAACTCTAGACCCCTGCTCTTAATCTCGGAGCCATCTCTCCAGCCCCTTGGTTCTTTCAAAGATCCCAGGTTCAATTCCCATGGCCCACATAGCAGCTCACAATCATCTCTTAATTCCAGTCCCAGGGCCTCCAAGGGCACCAGGCAAATGGTGCACACACACATACAGACAAAACATCTACAGACCTAAAATATTGCAGTAAATAAAATAAAAACTGCTTAACTCAAAAGAATCATGTTTATATGTTCTTAAAGAGTAAAGATTATCTTTATTACCCATATTTCCCTTTGATATGCATCTGTTGTCAGTTGACAATATTAGCAAGTAAAATACTTGGCTTTTATTTTTGTATTAACTGTGTTTCTACCAGCAATAATATCTAATTCTCTCATTATCTAAGTATTAACCAGGCCTGCTATTGCTTAGCTCTGGAGATCAAATGAGACTGGGCATGCTCAGAGTGGTATGACCACAGACTTCACCTTAACCTAGGATTAGGAATTGAACCCAAAGTCGGCGCCACTAAGCAATATTCCTAGCCCTAACAACATCTAGTTCCAACTTCCAATGGGAAGAGAAGCAACTCCAGGAGGACCTCATTTGCCACACTACACTTCATTTTTCTTTCCCCATCTCTTCTATAGCCTGTCACAGGCTGTTGTTGTTGTACTAAGGACTGATCCAGGGCCTCAGACATCCTAGGGAGACACTCTACCTATGAAGAAGATGCCAAAGCTGCCAAGGAGGCCACAGAAGGAAGCAAAATTGATGGAAATAAAATGATCTCAGACTAGGTCATGCTAATGGTAAAGGTGGTCTCACAATCACAGTGGAGGCCACGGAGAAGGGGGAATGAGGCGGGGGGGGGGGGGGGCTACTAAGAAAGAAGGGAAGTTCCAATCTTTTTTTTGTTGTTTTTTTAGTTCTGTCCTTGTCTTACCCTCTTCCATTTGAAAGAAATGTTTTCACTGTCACCCATTTGATGGCAGAGCCTCCTGAGGGCATTTCAAGACTGGTTCTGTGGCCTGTTTGTAGTCAACCACACACAGAGAACATTTTAAGACACATACCCTGATGGGCTTCACTTAATATCCACACATACTTTTAAAGGAGATAAATGATAGCCATGACCTTTCTTGTGAAGTTTCGAGCTTATATTTGAATTCTTTCTGCTTCATCTCATGTACAAAACCATTTTTTTATACAAATAGTTTTTATTGTTTGTTTGTTTCAGGATTGAAAAGATGGAATGTTTTACCATGATTTTTACTTCAGTGGCAGTAAGACAAATGAGAAGTCCTAAACTCAAGGAAGAAAACTCAGCACTGGAGTCAGTCAGTCACAATGAGACCATCAGGGGAATTACTAGATACTGAAATCCCTGTGCTCCAGGAGGATCTTTATGAGTTCCAGGACAGCATGGGCTACCTAGTGAGTTTTACATATGGTGACACACTCTTACAATCACAACATTTTGGAGATTAAGGCAGAGACAGTCTAGTCTGGGTTATACTGAAAAATTTCATATGAAAAACAAAAACAAAACCGTTGGGTGGTGGTGGCGCATGCCTTTAATCCCAGCACTTGGGAGGCAGAAAAAGGCAGATCTCTAGGTCTAAAGCCAGCCTGGTCTACATGGTGAGTTCCAAGACAGCCAGGGCTACACAGAGAAACCCTGTCTCAAAAAACAAACAACAACAACAAAAATAAAATGCACCAAAAGACTCAAGTTTGTGATTCTCAAACTAGTGTTTATGAATGAATTACAAGACTATGTTTTCCCTATAAGAATTCTTAAATTTAAGTTTGACTCTGAGCACAAAATTAATACAATCAACTAGGTTATCTGGATGACTAAGTTATCAGTATTTCAGAGCTCATTTACTTTTCTCCTTAAAATTTAACTCATACCAAGAGGTATTTAAATGTTCCTCACGGCTGTCGGTGGTGGTGCACTCGGGAGGCAGAGGCAGGTGGAGCAGCCTTTTGCTTACATCATCTGCCTTCTCTCAGCACGAACGCCTTTCCTCTCTACTGAGTTCCTTCTCTATTCTGTCTTTTTTCCCTTAGTGATGGGCATTGTTAATATACTATTATTTACTTATTTATTTATTTAGATAGGGTTTCTCTGTGTAGCCCTGGCTGTCCTGGAACTTGCTCTGTAGACCAGGCTGGCCTTGAACTCAGAGATTCACCTGCCTCTGCCTCCAGAGGGCTAAGATTAGACTCAATTTCCGGAGGAACTGATGCCCTCTTCTGGTCTCCTTGGGCACTATGCAAATATGATGCACAGACATACATGAAGACAAAACACTCAAATACGCAAAATAAAAAAATATAAAAAGAAATAAAAAAAACTGTAAAATTTTTTTCACTTAGATGTTTCTTGAAATCCCACATTTTGGGGGGTTCTGTTTGTAGTGTTGCTGTTGTCTTTTTGTTTTTTAGGAGGTATCTGGGGGATTGTTACTTACCTCTTTGGGTGTTAATCCAGGCACAAGCCTTGCCACAGTTTCCCAGTTGATGGTCTGAGGGATTCCAATTAATGGATAAAGGATCATATCCAATACCATTTGGTTATTATTATTCAGGAAATTACTGTTTTCTGGATACCCACGACTCATCTTTTGGAGCTAGAAATAGGGAAAACACAGTTTTATTTACATCTGAAATTCAGATGTTTCCAGAACATTGGAGACTATAGTTACAACAGTCCATTCCTAAAAATTACCTGTCACTATATAAAGAAAAATAAAACTGACCTAAAACAAACACAGAATATCCATCCAAAATCTCTTCAAACATAAAAGCTTTAGGATTTTATTACTTGAAAGATGAGCACATAAAAGGATGGACAGATGGATTAAATACGCAATAAAAAGGCAGAATCAATAAGCAGGCATTCGGGTGTTTACTACAAAATTCTTTCTGCTTTTGCTATATGTTAAAACATTTTTCCAAATAAAATGCCCATTGAGTGTTATTTCTTTTCCTAAAAACTCACTAAGCATGTCTGTTTATACACTGACTATTCAATCAAACTGTAAAGAAAGTGAAACATGTAGCTTGCTAAAAAGATTATAATTTCATTCTATTCCTAAATAACTTCCCTCCTGTTTTTCCGAGTGAACGTTCATGGTACAAATAATGATGGCTGCACATACTGAACTTGGATAGACACAATAAAATGAAACTTAGCCTGGCAACTTAGCAGAGCAGTCGATGTGCTTGTAGTTGTTACAACTGTATCTTTAACTGTTAAGCGGTGTTATTTTTTGAAACAACTTCTCTTTGGAAAGTTCTTTCTGGCCCTTCTATTCTGAAGCAATGTGACACTGACCTCATTGATCTGGCAGAAAAACTGATTATCATGTAAGCATCAGAGTAACATTATTTTGGCCAAGAGCCAAAACAGAGTCACACCATGGAGAGACAGCGGAGCCTGTCCTAACTATGAAAGAGGAGCTCTTCCAAATTTTACAATGAAGGAAACAGGTTCGAAGGAGCTAAGTAATTTATACAATGCCCTAGAGCTAATAAGATGGTTCTTTCCATTCTATCTAAGAGTATGGTAGGAGAGGTACTGAGTTGGAGATGCTGGCTTAGGATGGGAAAGGACAGACTCAAACAGATCATAAAGCCAGTTATGTTTCAATGAAACAATTGTAAAAGCTCCTGAGATGGGCTGAGGAGATTACAAAAAGAAAGAAAAGAAACAGAAATTACCATCCAAAGTTAAAATGTTTTAGGAAGCTCTCATGGCAGCCGACTTAAGACATACTACCTTATCCAAGCATTTACAAACGCTCCATTATGTGTCAGGCGGTGCGGCTCAAGTTGGAACACAAAATTTTAGGAAGAAACAACGGTAAAGGTTTATGGCTAGTCGTGTTTATAGTTTGAAAGTCATTAGTTTCTAGGTTGGCAATACCACTTGAAAACATAAGCTGCTCTGCAGAAAAACATGGCACAATGTAGAGCAAAGATCACTGACAGACCAAGAGCAGTGTGCCCAGAGCCTGACGGTCTGGTTTGCATTCTGGCATCATCACATGCCAGTCAAGGTAAGCCACCTCAACTTGTGGAACTGCAGCACTAAAATTAAATGAAGAGCCTTACGACTGACAGTGCAGACAGAACAAGAGGGATCACTCTGTGAAGGTACTCTGGAGATAGTAAAAGCACCTCACAAAAGAGACATGATCTAGAAAGAGAGTATATACTTCCTGGGACTGTGAGAGTGGAAAGGTAGGAGCAAGTCAGCAGCAAGAACCAGGCAGTGGTTTACATAAAACACTGCCATGGGACGTCAAATGTTAGCCAAGATAAGAGGCCTATGTGTTTGCACAGGCATTTAAAGCAACAGGGGCTTGAGAGATGGCTCAGCATTTAAGAGCACTTGCTGTTATTGAGCAAAACCTGGGTTTGGTTCCCAGCACCCAAGTAGTTTCTTACAACTGTCCATAACTCCAGTTGCAGGGGCTGCAACGCCCTCTTCTGGCTTTCATGGGCACTAGGCATGTATATGATACACATCAACACACACGAGCAAACACACATAAAATAAAAATGAATAAATCTAAAACACGAACGAAACACAAAAAACACTAAGCACTCTAAAGTCATAGCTTCAGAGATGTACCTTATTGAAGGATCTGTACAGTGTAGCAGTTACGAGTATAGATTCTGAAGTGGAACCCTCCAACTGTGTCTCCTGGTTCTACCAAGAAGATAGTACCTAGTTCAAATCATCTGTGTCTCAGTTTCCTCATCTGCAAAACAAAGGTGAAGTCGTAGGTGGCATCTGCATTTCCAGGACACTTTAGACGGGAACTGTCACTGGTACAGTGTGAGCACTGGATGGTTCTAACAGTAGTATTAGCATGTCTGAGATCTCTGGATTAAACAGATTCACAAAGATTAACAAACCATAAAACAGAGCATGCTGCTAGTAAAGGAATGAAGTGTGCCGTGGATACTTACCCCGTTTCACCATGTATAGCAGTGCAACCTGGGCCTTCAACTGTTTCAGCTACACGGAAAATAACAACAACCTTTAAGATCACTGTGAGAATCAAATAATACCATTAAAACACCCAGCACAGTCTGGATGCGAAATGTGCACCACAATTTAGCATACTCATTATTTATCCTTATTCTACTTTGGCCATTATTGACATAAAAATTTTTCAAGAACTAGTTGACTCACTTAGAAATAATTGCCCAGGACAGAATTTCATTTTTGACTTGCTTTGTAGCCCAGGCTAGCTTCTACCTCTTATCCTCCTGCCTCAGCCCCCAGAGCATAGGGATACGGGTGTGTACTTACACACCCAGCTCTTAGGCTGGCCTTTATCGTTCATGCCTCAGGAGAAGGACCGGCAAAGCACAGTGCCAAAACATCTGCTGAGTTAACGACATCACAAAACTTCAGGACACTTAATGTCTCTTTTGGAACCCACTCCAAGTAGAAGACCCACAACCTATGGGACTATGTAAGTGTCCACAAGGTACAAAAATCAATGTGGTAATCTTAATTTGCAGTGAACAAAACACTGTTCTCTACTTACATGGACAATATATGGATCCCTTTCCTTAGCACATGATTTGGTTTATAATTTGCTGAGACCTTAGTAGACATTTAGGATCTAGGAACATAGATGAGTTCTTGCCTAATGCGTGAGGCCCTGGGTTTGATGCCCAGCACTTGAAAAAAAAAATAAAAGCAAGAAAACAGTCTAAAGTTTAATAATTCGGGTGTGATCTTTCCTGTTGACACAACTGAATCTTTCCAAGCAAGGGAAACACTATTCTGTATTCTAGCTAAATTAATGTATTAGAAAGTTTCCTATAGGGTCTGAATGTAAGTATGAAAGGTAAAGCACTGACAAGCAATCTTTAGTAAAGCATATAGTCTCTCAGAACAGCTTGCACATGCATCTCATTCTGGAAAAAGGTATAAACATATGAAAAATTATGACCAAAAGAAAATATTTAAAGCTTAAAATTATCCTCTCATGCATGATAAAATACCATATGTTAAAAGTGTTTAAGGTCTAACGAATTTTTTTTTACCCCGAATTAAAAATTCTATTGTTTAACACATTACACTTTTAAAGAACATGACTTATTTCCTTATTTTGGCTTAATCACTTGCACAAACATGGCAATCTAAGTCTCTTTCTTTGTCCATGACAAGAATCTGCTTTTCATGTTTCAACGAAAACGGGGCTCCTGATTTTTTCCCTAGGCAGAGGCAGGCGTGGAAGGAAGGGGGCACTGGCAGGTGGAAGGCCTCTGGCACGACCCAGGGGCGCTGTTAACACAGGCTCATCCCAAACTAGGAGAACAGACTTCCTGACCCTGGTCCAGAGAACCGAGGCGGCTGGCTGCTTCGGGAGGACGCAGCATCGCTTCCCACCCGGGTAAGCAGCCCTTCTGACCCCGGGTCCGAGGCTCCCTGCGCGGCGCGTCCTCCGGGCCCGGATTCCGCGGCGTGGGCGCCGAGACGGGGCGCGGGCTGGAGAGGGGCAGACAAAGGCGTCGGACAGGAGCCAGGCGGGACGACGAGGGCCGGAGTCCGGCGGCCGAAGCTGGGCTCCGTGGCCGGGCGCGCGCGGGACCGGCTGCTGGGCGGCGGCGGGACGGGGCCGAGGGCTGCGCCCGGGCGGCCGCGGGCTTCCGGGGGCCCCGCACGGCCCGCACGGCCGCCGGGACGGGGCAGCGGCGCTCCGGGCCCTCGCCCCACCCCCAGCTCCCGCCTGGGTGCCCCAGGCTCGCAGCGTCCCTCTCACCTCCCCAGGGCCGCGGCGGCCCTCGCTGCGCCCGGCTCACCTGCAGCGGCCGGCACCGCCCGCGCTCGCGCCCACAACAGCGCCCAGCCCGGCTGAGGCGGCCGCACCCGCCTGCGCCCGCTAGCTGTCCGCTCCGCACGGGGGTCGGGGGGAGCGAGGGGCGGGGCTCCGGCTGCCCGGCCAATCGCAGGCTAGCGACGCAGCTGGAGAGCCAATGAGCGATGAGCTCCTGCGGGCGGGAGGGTGCGGTCCAGAGCGCAGCCCACCTCTCTGCCTAGCCGGCTCCTAACCCTGCCCCCTCGGCTTTTCCTCCCAGGCCTGTCGCATTGCAGCGTCCCCACCCTCTCAGCGTCCTGTCTCTTAGCAACTAGAGCCTCAGCGCTTGAGCTTAGATGACCATCGCAGAGTGCACAAGAGGGAAATGTGGGAGATAAAGGCAGCTCGAATTAAAGAATGGAGTAACTATGAGAAAAATTATATGATCTGATAGGGCGTTGACTGGCAGTTAGAAACACACTGTGAACTGGAAAACCGGTGACTTCTCAGATATGTTGTGGAGAATGGCATCAGTGTAAAGTTGGAAGACTGTCAATCTTAGACCACTGAAGGAAGCGGATTAAAGGCCAGAATGTGACTTTATGTTGACTATCACTCCTTGGTTTTGGCAAGATTCAAAACGGTGTCCACCAATAAACCCGTTTGTAAGCGGAGATTTAACAGACCGGAACTTTCCTGTTGGTGCCCCCATGTGATACCAGTTCTGTTGCTTCACACAGTGATACACACGCAATGTCACTTTGGACAGTGTTTTCTTCAGCACTTTGGTATTTTCATTCTTTGGGGGGCAGGACAGTCTCAACTCCCTATATAGCTGATGACTTTAAACTTTTTCTCTTTTAGGTACATCCTGATCCTCCTGCCTCCACCTTGCAAGTGCTGGGACTACAGACATTCAGCACCATGCGCAGCTCACTTTCATCTTTTCTAGAGCGTATTTTCACAAAAAAGGTCCTTGAGAGCGATTTATTTAGTCTTTTCAATTTAAACCTCAACTAGCTAAGGTTTAGGACCCAGGGATGTAGATCAGTTGGTAGAGTGCTCGCCTAACACACAGGAAGCGCCATGTTTGCTCCCCAACATAAAAACCAAAGGAAGGAGCCTAGAACCACAAGGGGTCAGAACATCTATGGATGCTGTGCAACACAAAATCACGGAGTACTTTTTGCCGTTTTTTGTATGTGGCTTGCTAAGTTTTTGGGCATCAGCTTTGCAGATAGATGACAAAGTTGTGTTGCGATGTCAAAAGGGTGGGAATGTAAATCAGTACAGCCATCAGGGAAAGCTATGTGTGTGAAAACCACCCCCGAAAAGAGGAGAGAACTACCATGTAATCCCAGAAACCCTGTTACTGAGTATGCATCTCAAGGAAAATGAAACAATACAGTAAAGAGGCGTCTCCACCCTCACGTTCGCTCCTGCATTCCTGTATGATTTACAGTAGCTAAGGGACTGACTGAAGTGTTCAGCTATGGATGAGTAGGTTAAGAAAATGTGGTACGTGTACATAACAGAAGGGAATCATTAGGTGCTGAAGAGCTGACTCAGCATCTGCAGCCCTTACAGAAGACCCGAGCTGTTCCCAGCCAGCATCCACCTGGTGGCAGGGGGATTTGACACCTTCTTCTGGCATTCCTGGGCAAACATGTTACACTTACATGCATGCAAACAAAACACTCATACACATAAAATAAAAATAAATATTAAAAAAGCCATGCATAAGTTAGGCAGTGGTGGTGCACACCTTTATCCCAGGCAGAGGCAGGTGGATCTCTGTGAGTTCAAGGCAAGCCTGGTTTACAGAGTGAGTTCTAGAACAGCCAGGACTGTTTCACAGAGAAACCCTTTCTCAAAAAAACAGGAAAAAAGCCATGCATAATGGTGCACACCTTTAACCCTAGCACTCAGGAGGCAGAGACAGGGTGGATCTCTGAGTTTGAGGCTTCCAGAGATAATAGTAAGACCCTATGTGGTGATATTTTGTTTGTGCTCTAACAAATAAAGCTTGCCTGAAGATCAGAGAGTGGAGCTAGCCATTAGTTAACCATAGAGGTCTGGAGGTCTGTACAGACAGACAGGAAGTGATATGGCTGGGCAAAGAGAAAAAATGATAAGGAAGGAGGGGCAGAGACAAGAGCTCAACCCCTTTCAGTCTGAGGTAGAGGTAAGAAGTCTCTCTAGTGGCTGCTCCTTTACTTCTCTGATCTTTCAGCATTTACCCTGATATCTGACTCAGGGTTTTTATTATTAAGACCAATTAGAAAATTGAGCTACATCTGCTGTCCAACTTTGGGGCACAAATTCAGCCATTGGCACAGGCTGGAGCTGCATGCCCACAGAGTCACAACCGGCTAAGTTTTTGTTGCAGCCTCTCTGCAACACCCCCACCCCCCACCCCCCACCCCCCACCCCCCACCCCCACCCCCACCCCGCGTGCGCGCACATGGATTCAATATGCTGCCAGAGTTAGCCCCTCACCACCGGCCAGCTCTGCCTTTAGGCAGCTCCCACCACATGTGTTTCTCCCCCCCCCCCACGATCTCCTATGTGCATTTTTCAGACAGTGGGTTCCCTCTCCCGGTGGGTTGTGGGCTTTCCCTGGACCCCCTCCTCAGGCTGCTGCCACACTAGGTAGCTGCCTTGAAAATCCATTAGGGCTTCTATTCTTCTAGGCAGAAGCAGTCAGCTTCACATCTTTGTCATCATCATTGGCAGATTTGGTGAGACAATTGGGAATTCTTAAAGGGTGGAATTAGTTAAAAGAGAGGGTTTTTTTCCCACAATAAAAATTGGGAAACACTATTACAATGGAGGGAGTTAGGTCTCTGTATGATAATATGCTGGATGGTTTGAAAATGGAGCAATTAAATGAGAGGATAACTAATTTAGATGAGATTTATGTGATGTCAATTATAAATATTATTGGTTTTGTCATTTTTGTGTTATCATTAAAAAGTTGGTTAATATGAGTGCCAAGATAAAAGTTTTAGAAAAGCTTGTTAAAACAGATCATAGAGATATTCAGACCCAGACAGAGGAATTTAAAGGAAAACCAATCTCAGCATTGCATTATAAGGTTAGAGAGGAACAGCCTAAGGTTTCAAACAGCCAATCTTAATTTTATCCAGTAACCTTACAAAAATTGCCAAATGATAGATATCCTCAAGGCTGTGTAAGAGATGAATGGACTCCTGTGCAAATGTTAGATTTGAGGAGATTCAAGGAAGTGATAGACTCATATGGCATACATTCACCTTTTGTGAAGCATATGTTAAACTCGTGGTCAATATGTAATAGAATTATCCCTTAAGACTGGAGAGACTTGTTTACAGCAGTCTTGGAGCCTGGTCCTCAATTACAGTGAAGAACCTTGTGGAAAGATGAGGCTAAGACCATCAAACAACAAAGTAGAGCTAGAGGCATGGAAATCTCCCAAGACCAACATCTTGGAGAGGGAGATTATGCTAAAGCAGAAAGATAATCTCTATATGATGACCACACCCTGGCTTTATGCCATGCAGCAGCCTTGAATGCTTGGGACAGAATTGAAGAAATAGGAAAGAAAACTGAGTCATTTACTAAAGTTACACAGGGCACAAAAGAAACCATCACTGATTTCTTACAAAGATTGACTTCAGCAGTAAATAGAATGATACCAAATTCAGATGCTAGACAAATAATAATTGAATCTCTGGCTTTTGAAAATGCTAATGCACAATGGAAAAGAGTAATTAGGCCATTGAAGGCAAGATCAGCACCACTGGAGGAATGGATCTGAGATACAATCAATATTGAATCTCATAATCATGATGGTGCTTGGATAGGAGAGGTGATTCAGGTGTTTCAATTGCAGTAAACAAGATCACCCAAAAAGGTATTGTAAACAGGGTGTTCCTAGAAACAATGTTTTTTCTAAGAATAATCCCAATAGAATGCCCCTCCCTTCTGGATTATGCAGAAGATGTAGCAAAGGCAGGCTATTGGATTAATGAATGTAGATCAACAAGGGACAAACAAGGTAACTCTTTGCCTTTGGGAAATGCCTTGAGGGGCCTCTTGAATGCCCTCATGTCAAATCTGATTCAGTCATTTCCTGTCATTGTAAACAAGAACCTAGTGCCTATTGTAAGAAACCATACTGCCCTGGATGATAGAACAGCTATAGAAGAGAGACCAAAAAATTCAGGAGAAACAATAAAGCAAATATTTTGGTAATTGTCTATAAATGAACAAAAACCAAAATTAAAAATACGAATAAATAACATCACCATTGAAGGTCTTGTAGACACAGGTGCAGATGTAACAATAATTGCACCAGAATCTTGACATCCAAATTGGCCTTTTCAGGAGGTAAATGTTCAGTTTTTAGGGATTGGAAAATTATCACAGGTAAAACAGAGTGTGAGCTGAGTCAAATGTATAGGTCCAGAAGGACAGAGAGGAAAATTAAAGCCATATAAAGCTAACATAGCAATGAATTTATGGGGACCTGATTTGTTACAGCAATGGAATACCCAGATCAACATTCTTCCAATCTCAGAAACAAATAATAAATTAACATATGTTTCTGGAAAAAATATTAGAAGGTATTATAAAGAACGGTCATCAATCATTCAGATTGTATCAGAATAGGGCACAACAACTGCTGATCTTTCAAAGGCACCAACAGCCCTACCTTTAAAATGGTTGATGGACAAACCTGTATGGGTTGAGCAATGGCCTTTAACATCAGAGAAACAGCAGACCTTAGAACATCTGGTACAGGATCAGCTAAAATGCTCAGCATACTGAAGAATCAACCAGCCATTGGAATTCTCCTGTATTTGGTTTTAAAAAGAAATCTGGAAAATGGAGAATGATAACAGATCTAAGAGCTGTTAATAAGGTGACTCAGTCAATGGGCTCTCTACATTCTGGAATTCCTTTGTCTTCTCTGTTACCTAAAGAATGCCCTCTTATAATTATTGATTTAAAAGACTGTTTCTTCTTAATACCCTTACAAGAAAAGGACAGAGAAAAATTTGCCTTCATGGTGCCTACTTATAATTCTCAGCCTGTTAAGATATATCAATGGAAGGTTCTCCCATAGGGAATGTTAAATAGCCCCACCCTGTGCTAATATTTTGTATAACAGCTGTTGGAAATGACACATAAGCAATTTCCTCAGTCTATAGTTTACCATTACATGGAGGGCATCTTACTAGCTGATACAAATGTAAATACTTTAGAAAGAATGTTTGAAGAAGAAAATTTTTGCCTTGTTTGGGATTACAAATTGCTCCTTAAAAAAATACAAAGAAGAGATTCTATTAATTATTTAGGATATAAAATAGGTCTACAAAAATTAGACCCCAAAAGGTACAAATTAAGAAAGATTGACTACAGACTCTTAATGACTTTTAAAGATTGCTAGTAAACATTTCCAATCTATGGCCCACTATTGGGGTAAAAAAATGATGAACTGAGTAATTTGTTCAAAACCTTAAATGGTGACATGGATTTAAATAGAACATGATAATTATCAGCTGAAGCTGACAGAGAATTGACTTTGGTGGAAAAGAAATTATAGGATGCACATGTGGATCATTTGGATCCAGTGCTTGATTGCATTCTGGTTATTTTGCCCTCTATGCATTCTCCTAAAGGAATATTAATGCAGAGGGAAGATATTATCTTAGAATGGATCTTTTTAACCACATAAACAGGGTAAAAAAATTAAAAACTTATGTGGAAAAGGTCTCTGAGTTGATTCTAAAAGGAAAATTGAGACTTCATCATTTAGCAGGAATAGACCCAGCAGAAATAGTACCTTTAACTAAGGATGACATGCACAAATTATGGGCAGAAAGTGAACCTTGGCAAAGACTTGCAGTAATTTTTTGGGAGAGATTAGTAACAAATATCCCAAAAGCAAGAAAATTCAATTTATAAAAAGAACTAATTGGATTCTCCCTCATATTGTACAGGGAACACCAATTTCTGGGGCCCCAAAATTTTATACTGATGCAAACAAATCAGAAAACGCAGGTTCCAACTCAGAAAATTTAAGTAAATTTATTCAAAACCCTTATGATTCTGTCCAAAAGTCAGAATTATATGCTATTCTGATGGTATTAATGGATTTTACAGAACCTCTTAACATAGTTACTGACTCTTAGTATGCAGAAAGAGTTGTTTTACACATTGAAACTGCTGAATTTATTCCTATGAGTCAGAATTAACTTTGTTATTTATTCAGTTACAAGAAATAATCAGAAATAGGAATCATCCCTTATATATAACACACATCCGATCCTATATGGGTCTGCCAGGCCCTCTAGCACCAGGTAATGACGAAATTGATCAACTATTGATCGGAAATGTGCTGGAGGCCTCAGAGTTTCATTAAAAACACCATGCTAATAGCAAGGGTTTGAAAAAGGATTTTTCCATCACTTGACAACAAGCCAAGGAAATTATAAGGAAATGTCCTTCTTGTTCTTTATACAACCAAACTCCACTACCTGCAGGAAGTAATCCAAAGAGTACTCAAAGGAATGAAATCTGGCAGATGGATGAGTTTTATCTTGTAGAATTTCCAAAATTAAAATATGTACACCATACCATTGATATCCTATTCAGGATTTCAATGGGAAAACTGCTTTGAGTTCTGAAAAAGCTGATTCTGTAATCACGTATTTGCTAGAAGTTATGGCCATCATGGGGATACCTGTACAAATTAAGACTGACAATGCTCCAGCGTATGTCTCTGGTAAAATGAAACAGTTTTTTTGCTTATTACAATATAACGCATATTACAGGTATACCATACAATCCTTCAGGGCAAGCACTTATAGAAAGATCAAATAGAACTCTAAAGGATATGCTAAATAAACAGAAAGGGGTAATAAAGACACCCAGAAATAGATTGTATAATGTTCTATTAACTTTGAATTTTCTAAATGCTAATGAAAAAGGAATGGTATCTGAGGAGAGACACAGGATAATAGAAAAAAAAACTACTGAATTAAATCAGACTGTATTTTAAAGATATGGTGACCTCAGAATGGAAACCAGGATTTGTGTTACGTTGAGAAAGAAGTTCTGCTTTTGTTTCCACAGGAGAAGAAATGCTATGGATACCATCAAAATTTGAACAAGAGAGATCTCTTAATTAGAAGAGATGATAGTTCATCAAACAGCTTGGCCATCTAATGTAAACTAACTTTAAGACTAACAAATAAGCAAGTAACATGATGTTTTAAAATCTAAGAAACAATTAGTTCTTTCTGTTTTGTCTTTATTCCAACAACAGTCAATAAAAAAGAAACAAAAAAGTTTGCTAAATAAAACTTTGTTTATCTTTAAAAGTAAATAAAAAAAAGACTAACAAATGTTTTTCATTTGATCAGCTATAACTTGCCAAAAGGCAACCTCCCCAAAATTAGGGTTGGGGAAGAGTTTGTCTTTTCAGGAGAATGAAGGCATCCAGCTAAGGAATCTGAAGACCACTAGACAAATGAGACATGTGAAGAAAAAGGACAAATCATCCAGAAAAAAAATGTCCCAAGAAAAAGAGTAAATTGGTCTATTGGTATATCATATTTCCAACAGGATAAAATTTCATAAATCTTCTTAAATGTTTGTTTCTGCTGTTCTCTATAGACATATAATACAAACGGTCTTTTTGTAGTCCCAGTCCTATTAAAAATTAAAACTGGCTTTGGAGTTGGAGCATGGCTCTCTCTTTCTCTAAACCCAAGTATGCTTGTTAAAGTAAAATCCAATGTCTCTGTCTTATGTCAGAAGAGCCACCTGATATGGAAGAGAAGAAAAACCAAATTTATGGACTATTTTAATACCACTAATCTCATAATCCTTTGGTTTTATTTTGACTCTTTAAAACTTTTTCATAAGGCATGAATATATCTCAAAATTTATAAGATTAATATATATATATTTAAACTTTTTTGTCATGATATTAATGGTCATGTAGAGTACTAACTAATTCTAGTAAAAAGCTTCATCTAACTTCCTGTACATGATTTCAGGTTTGAGTCTCTATCAGGTAGCTAGGAATTAAGGTTTTTTTATTTTTTTATTTTTTTTTTGGTTTTTTGAGACAGAGTTTCTCTGTGTAGCTTTGCGCCTTTCCTGGAACTCGCTTTGTAGACCAGGCTGGCCTCACACTAACAGAGATCCAATTGCCTCTGCCTTCCAAGTGCTGGGATTAAAGGCGTACACCACTACGCCTGGCTTGGAATTAAGTTTTTGTACTCTGGATTAAGTTTATGTACAATTTTGTACATTACAAATATTGACTCTTCAACCTCTTTGAGATCTTTTGCATATGACATTTAAAATGTTTGAGTTTTCTGTAATGAACCATGACCATGCCTAACAATGACTTTTGAAGTCTCCAAAAGGATGATGGGGCCCCACAATGATGATTTTACATCGACTATGATAACACCAGTAAGCTGACAAACACCACCCAAAGATCAGCTTTGGACTACAAACTGCTCAGGACAATTTCAAGGTGGCTAGCTGAGATGATCCAGTCTCACAGACTACTCTAGCCAGGACTTGAGACAAGCCCTGCACTTTCCCGTTATGCAGAGACTGAACAACAAATGATACAGCTGCCTCTCCCAGGACTTGACAACTAATCCAAATTTTTCTTTCAGGATCCCCTAAAGATGCCATCATCCCCACACAACAGGAAATAAACTTAAGAACATGACACCCACATTCTCAAGAGGTGGGGTGGGTGGTTTTTGTCATTCAATGTGTTATGGGTATTTGTCATTGTTTAGGGGGGTTGTTTACACATTGTTATTAGTAATGGTCAGAAAAAAAGCTGAACTAAGGAGATTAGATTCAGGGGGATATAGATATAGTAGGATAAAAGGGTAGATTACTGAATCTACCCTGAAAAGAAAAAAAGGGGGATATAGATACAGGATAAAAGGGTAGATTATTGAATTCTACTTTTAAAAAGCAACCACTTGTTTTAAATATTTTACAATGATATGGATCTCTGTATATTGATACAAAGTTGTGATTATTTTTTGTTAGAGCATACTGTACATACATTTCTAATCTTGTTCAAATTATTGTACCTATACATCTCATTTAGCAATGTAATGCAAATTGCTAGTCCTTGAAAGTTATTATTACAAACTATTTAGGATAACAAAGAAATGCAGGTTAGTAGTTAGTCACTGTAGTAGCTAGCTATTCCAGCATTGACCTGGAAGTACTACCCCTACCGAGTAAGCCTACTGAGGCTTCTGGTAACTGCCACACCTACCTATGATGCACACCTGGGGCAGGGCCGAGATGGGAGCCCTTAAAACCTGAGATCCAGATGTGCCGGCTCTCTTGGTTCCTGGTGATCCTGGATGCTGGAAGACAAACTAAGTCAGAGTTCTCCAGAGAACCCTGCTGGACTGCACCTCACCTCTCCCGGATCCTGTAACCAATCTCTTTATTGGCTGTAAGTTACCCCAAAATAAACCTCCTTTTTAACTACGTGGAGTTGCCTTGATAAGTCCCCACATTAAGTCACCTATTATAATTAAGCCTGCAGTCATGCTAGGTATGTTTTCAAGGTCAAACAGATGTATTTTAATAGACAGGTGGTCTTCAAATACTTCAGAGATCTGCAGAATATGGCATTTAAGATGATTTAATTTTTTAATTGGATTGTTCAGTATTTTGATGTCTAGTTTCTCGAATTCTTTATATATTCTGGAGATGAGCCCTCTGTCAGATGTGGGGTTGGTGAAGATCTTTTCCCATTCTGTATGCTGTCATTTTGTCTTAGCTGTGGAGCCCTCATGGGACTGGACTAGGCCCCTCTGCATAGGCGAGGCAGTTGTCTAGCTTGAACTGTTTAAGGGGCCCCCTGGCAGTGGGATCAGGATCCATCACTGGTGCATGAACTGGCTTTCTGGAGCCCAGTGCCTATGGTGGGACACCTTACACAGCTTTGGTGCAGGGGGAGGAGCTTGGACCTGCCTCAGCTGAATGTACCAGGCTCTGCTGACTCCCCAAGGGAGGTCTTGCCTTGGAGGAGGTGGGAATGGGGGGTTAGGTTGGGGGGAAGGCTGGGGGTTGGGAGGAGGGAGGAGAGGGAATCTGTGGTTGGTATGTAAAATGAATAGAAAATTTCTTAATAAAAAAGAAAAAGAAATAAAACAAAAAAAAGATGATTTAATAACATAGGTTGTTTTTTTTTTAAATGACAATGGGACATGTCTGCTCCTGGCAGCACCAGTCTTACTTCAGAGAAGATGATGGACATTGAAGAAACTCCACATGGAGTTTACTTTCTTTGTGGCAAAAGTTAGCCACTGGGCAAGAAAGTGCTCTTGCCTCAACTGCTGACAGTATGCTGTCCAAATTAGACAAGCAGTGTTGTATTTCAAAAATAGTGGGAAGGGGCTGGGCAGTGGTGGCGCACGCCTTTAATCCCAGCACTCGGGAGGCAGAGCCAGGCAGATCTCTGTGAGTTCAAGGCCAGCCTGGGCTACCAAGTGAGTCCCAGGAAAGGCGCAAAACTACACAGAGAAACCCTGTCTCGAAACCCCCCCCCCAAAAAAATAGTGGGAAGGAGTCACATCATACAACAGAGCCCACATGGGGGCTTTATTGAGGGGAGGGGAGGGAAGGGGCAGAGAAAGGGACAAAGACTGATCTCTGGGGGTGAGAGCAAAAGAAAAGAAAGAGAGAGAGATGAGAGCCAGCCAGGGCCTACCTTTTATAAGGGAATGTAGCAAATGCACAGGGTGCTCTTAGTGGTTGCAGCTGAGGATGTATCCTGTCAGGACGCTATGGACAGGACAATATAGATACCTAAATGCTAACAAACAGGACACAAAAGAAAGCAACTGCCAAACTTTGCCAAGACAAGGCAGGACAGTCCTTCAAATATCCTGCTTCACAGAAAAGTCTGTCAGACATGCTAGGCCTGTAGGCTGAAAATGGATGTCCTAATGTTACAGAGGAAATTTGGCTGACTGTCCAGGCAGCCAGCTGTTTCTGTTATTTCTCACATTTTTTGGAAGTCAATTGCTTGCACTTCCTTCTTACTCAGGTAATATTATTTCCTTCTTGGATCTCTGATGGAGTTGAAGACTTTATAGTTATAGTTTTCCTTATTACCAGATTCAGAAAAGAAATTCACTAAAGAGGTATAAAAATAAAGAGGTTAAGAGACATAAAAAGATAGTTTTGTGTTGGTGATGCAAATTGGGATAGAAAGTGAGTTAGGTACAACTTGCACTCACCAAGATAGGATAGATAATGGAATATTTTCTCTGAATTTGACAATTATTAATGGACTGGACATTGTTGATGTATTTATTGCCTGTATATATTGTATATAGTTATTGTACTTACTGTATATAGTTTTCTTATATTAGTTATAACCTTTTTTAAATTTTAAACAAAAAGGGGGAAATGTGGTGATATTTTGTTTGTGTTCTAACAAAGCTTGCCTGAAGATCAAAGGGTGGAGCTAGCCATTAGTTAACCATAGATGTCTGGAAGTCTGTACAGACAGACAGGAAGTGATATGGATGGGCAGAGAGAGGAAGTAATAAAGTAGGGGTGGAGACAGGAGCTCAGCTCCCTTCGGTCTGAGGACTCAGTAGAGGTAAGAAGTTTCTCTAGTGGCTGGCTCCTTTACTTCTCTGATCTTTCAGCATTTACCCCGATATCTAACTCTGGGTTTTTATTATTAAGACCAATTAGAATTATCACTACAATCCTACCCCCCTAAAAGCAGTAAAAACAGAAAAATCCAACCAAACCAAGAAAGAGTTTTGTCCTGTCATCTGTAATACAATGAAAATTTCAAATTTTATGGGTAGTCTTGGGCTGGTAGGGTAATTTTGCCATCCTTTTTATCTTTGTTTCTGATATGGTTGAGGAGCTTTCTCTCCCTTCCTCACCCTACATGGAATGAAACACAGGGTGAGAACAAGTATTTTTGAAAAATTCTATTTCACTTGTCAAAAATAGCATACCTTATGATGTACAACAGACTATCTTAAATACAGATCCAGGGTTGGTTAGATGGCTGATCAGGTAAAGGTGCTTGTCAAGTCTACTGGCCTGAATTCTATCATTGCAACCCAAGTAAAGTTGGAAGGAATCGACCCCACTTAAGATCCAATGTGCTCTCACACACATATGCACACACACTTTAAACCAGGAGGTGGTAGTGTACACTTTTAATCCCAGCACTTGGGAGGCAGAGGCAGATGGATCTCTGTGAGTTCGAGCCCAGCCTGGTCTACGGAGCAAGTTCCGGAACAGCCAGGGATACACAGAGAAACCCTGTCTCAAAACAAACAAACAAACAAACAAACAAACACCCACAAAAAAATCTTAAAGATGCACTGTAGAATGGCTACACCAAGCTAGTAAGCATAGATATTGCTTCTATACACTTATTTGTGTAATACTGACACATTTATGGCAAGAACAAACTCTGTGGGACTTGAGGGTTGAACTAGATTGTTAGGATTGGTGCCATGTGCCTTTACCGGCTGGACTTTCTGACTGGCCCACCTTTCTGAGACAAGGTCTTGCCATGTAGCTCTAGCTGGACTGAAATCTGATATGTAAATCAAGCTGGCCTCAAACTTGAGATAATCCTGTCTCTGTTTCCCAAATGCCAAAATTACAGGTGTGTGCTACCACATGCAGCCAAACATCTATTTTACATATTGATTTAATGCTTTTTTATTGACTTAGTGGTAAGATTGCCAGATCCTACAGTTTGCTTCTAATTTTTAAGGACTTTTGTACGTTTTCCATGTCTATACTAATTTACATGCCTACCAATAGTGTATAGGACTTCATAAAATCCTTGCCAACACTTGTTACCCTTCCAGGGAGTTTTTGGCAAAAGCTATTTCTACCATATGTGAGGTCATGTATCATTGTGGTCTTGATTTGTACTTCTCTGACATAAGTTCTGACCACTTCCTTTTTTCCTTTTTTCTTTTGGTGTGTCTGTGTACTTAATGGCACGATTCAGAAGTCTTGATATCCCATTGACTAGAATTATGAAGTGGCTAGAAAAGGTAGACTGTTTGAACAGCTGTAGAGCCAAACTAAAATGTTGCAATTTCACTGAAAAATTTTGCAAGAGTCAACACTACCCCAACAGCCTAATTTTAAGGATATGCTGTCAGATCTGCTCTGTAGACCAGGCTGGCCTCTGCCTCCTGAGTGTAAGTGTACAGCTCTGAGGGGAAAGGCTTCCCCAGTGAAGGTGTTACAGCTCTGAGGAGAAAGGCTTCCCCAGTGTAAGTGTACAGCTCTGAGGGGAAAGGCTTCCCCAGTGCACGTGTTACAGCTCCGAGGGGAAAGGTATCCTTGCTGTTGGGAGCCACGGAATACCACAAAGTCACACTGCACAACAAACCTCACAAAAGAGACTTATTGGGAGAGACACTAGAGGGTGGCTGCCTCTGCTCTGGTGGGAAGCAGCAAAGAACTGAGTAGAATGCAGGCTTCAAATAAGGTTTCTTGAGGGGGAGTGGTAGAGCTGTCCAGGGTGGCCTGGGATTGGAGAGATTTTGTGGCAGGGCCTAACCACTTTCCCAGCTCAAGGGGTTGGAAACTGTGATTATGGTTGTTAGAGAAGTAGGGTGTGTGTGTGTGTGTGTGTGTGTGTGTGTGTGTGTGTGTGTGTGTGTGTGTGTGTGTGTTGGGGGGTTAGCCTCAAGGGGCTTACATTGAGTGCTGGGATTAAAGGCATATGCCACCACAGCCTGGAATCCCATGTTCTTGAGAAACCACCTCACTGGTTCCCAAGTGGCTGTACAAGTTTACACTTCCACAAGCAATGGATGAGTGTTCCTCTTGCTCCACAGCCTCAATAGCATGAGCTGTTACTTGTTTTATTGGTCTTAGTCACTTTGATGGTGTAAAATGAAATCTCAAAGTAGTTTTGATTCGCATATCCTTGGTGGCTAAGGATGTTGAACACTTCTTTTAAGTGTTTCTCAGCCATTTGAATTTCCTCTCTTTAAGAATTTTGTTTTCCTGGGCGGTGGTGGTGCACCTTTAATCCCAGCACTCGGGAGGCAGAGCCAGGTGGATCTCTGTGAGTTTAAGGCCAGCCTGGTCTACAGAGCGAGTTCCAGGACAGGCACCAAAATAACACAGAGAAACCCTGTCTCAAAAAAACAAACAAACAAAAAACAAAACCAAAAAAATTGTTACTCTCTGTACCCCATTTTTAATTGGATTATTTGTTTTCTTGGTATCTAGTTTTTTGAATTCTTTATATACTTTGGATATTAGCCCTCTATCAGATGTGGAGTTGGTAAAAATCAATTCCCATTTTGTATGCTGCCACTTTATCTGAAAGATGATGTCCTTTGCCTTACAGAAGCTTTTCAGTTTCATGAGGTTCCATTATCAATTGTTGATCTTAGGGCCTGTGCTAACGGTGTTCTGTTCAAAAGTCTTCTCCTGTGCCAATGAGTTCCAGGCTATTCCCCACTTTCTCTTCTTCAGATTCAGTGTATCTGGTTTTATGTTGTAGTCTTTGGTCCATTTGTAGTTGAGTTTTGTGCAGGATGATAAATATCTATTTGCATTCTTCTACAAGTAGCCATCCAGTTTGGCCTGCACCTTTTCTTGAAGATGCTGTCTTTTTTCCAGTGTGTATTTCTGGCTTGTCAAAACTCAGGTGTTTATAGGTATGTGGATTTAGGTCTGGGTCTTCAATTTGATTCCAATGTGTCTGCCTTTTGTCAATACCATGCTGTTTTTATTACTATAGCTCATGTAGTACAACTTAAAATCTAGAATGGTGATACCTCCAGAATTCTTTTATTATTCAGGATGGTGTTCCATTGGAACTTCCAGCTAGCCCCTGCATGGTCTAGGAAGCCCCATTCCTGTCTATCTTTCCAAACCCCACCAGCTCAGAGTTTCTGAACAAAGGGAAGGCACCAAAAAGCCCAGTTCCAAATTCCTGGTGGCTAATGCAGCTCCCTCCCCTGAAGCTGCCAGCCTAAGGGCTCAGCTTTTGACCATACTTGGGTACAAACCCAGCTTGTGGCAGACACGTCATCACCCCTCACCTACAACCCATAAAATCTCCCTGCTTTCATTTGGGGGCACAACTCCTCTGGCCCTGGTCTCTGGAACCCGAGGACCTGCCCAGGAATTGTGTTGTTCAAATATACCTGTTGTTATACTTCAATTTGGCTTGATCTGTCTTACTGCGTTGGTGGAGAAACTTATTATGGGGGGAAGGTGTGGAAGTCAGGGCGGAGAAAATCTATTAGATGGTTTTAGCTATCCTGGTTTTTTTTGTGTTTTCATTATGAAGCTGAAATTTGTCCTTTTGAAGAACTGTGAAGTGTGTTGCGATTTTGAAGGAGATTGTATTGACTCTGTAGGTTGCTTTTGATAGACTGGCCATTTTTACTCTATTAATCCTACTAATCATGAGCATTGGAGATCTTTCCATCTTCTGATATCTTCAATTTCTTTTACAATGTCTTAAAATTTTTTTTTATCACACAAGTCTTTCACTTGCTTGATTAGAATTATTCCCAAGACATTTTATATTATTTGAGGCAATTGTGAAAGGTGTTCTTTCCCTGATTTCTTTCTCAGGCTGTTTGTCATTTGTATATAGGAGGGTCACTAACTTTTGTGAATCACTTTGGTATCCAGCTACTTTGCTGAAAGTGTAGCTAGAGTTTTCCTGACTGGCCCACAGTCAGGACAAATCTCTCTCACCTGCCAGTCCCACAGCCACTCAGACCCAACCAAGTAAACACAGAGACTTATATTGCTTACAAACTGTATGGCTGTGGCAGGCTTCTTGCTAACTGTTCTTATAACTTAAATTAACCCATTTCTATAAATCTATACCTTGCCATGTGGCTCGTGGCTCACCGGCATCTTCACATGCTGCTTGTCATGACAGTGGCTGGCAGTGTCTCCTTCCTCCGCCTTCCACTTCCCAGAATTCTCCTCTCTCTTTATCCTGCCTATACTTCCTGCCTGGCCACTGGCCAATCAGTGTTTTATTTATTGACCCATCAGCAACACATTTGCCATACAGAACATCCCACAGGGTTTCCTCTACGACTGCAGGAAAGGTTTGAACTGGATTTGCTATGGGGGCCTGCATGAGGCCCCTCTGGGAGTTTCCCGAAGACTGAGGCAAAGGATTACCCTGTCTGTCCCTTGTTGATCTATATTCGTTGGTCCAGTGTTTTCCCTTACCACACCTTCTGCATACTCCAGAAGGAAGGGGCATTCTGTTGCCATTGTTTCTTGAAGAAACATTGTTTCTAGGAATGACCTGTTTACAGTCCCTTTTCAAATGTCCTTGCTTTCCACATCCAAAACATCTAACATTCCTCAAACCTTTTGAAATTGCTTCTCCTACTCACATATCATCATGGTCATGAGCCTCAACATTAATCATGTCTCTAATCCAATCTTCCAAGGGTGCAGATCTTGCCTTTAACGGCCTGATTATTCTTTTGCATGCTGCATTCACATTCTCAAAAGCCAAAGATTCGATTATTATCTGACTAGCTTCTGAATCCGGGACCATTCTCTTTACTGCTGAAGCCAGTCTTTGTAAAAAATCTGTGAAAGATTCTTTTGGGCCTTGTATAACCTTTGTAAATGACTCAGTGTTTATCAGCTGTAGGAGTTCCCTGGTGGAATTTTTAGGGTCACTATTATATATCTGCAGATATAGTTTGGCGTCTTCCTTTCCAATTTGTATCCCCTTGAGCTCTTTTAGTTGTCTTATTGGTCTAGCTAAGACTTCAAGTACTATATTGAATAGTTATGGAGAGAGTGGACAGCCTTGTCTTGCTCCTGATTTTAGTGGATTTGTTTTGAGTTTCTCTCCATTTAAGTTGATATAGGCTTACTGTAAACTGCCTTTATCATGTTCAGGTATGTCCCTTGTATCCCTAATCTTTCCAAGACTTTTATCATGAAGGAGTGTTGGATTTTGTCAAAGGCCTTTTCTGCATCTAATGAGATTATTATGTGGTTTTATCATTCAATTTGTTTATATGATGGGTTACATGTATTGATTGTTACATGTATTTACATATGTTGAACCATTCCTGCATCTCTGGGATGAAGCCTACTTGATCATGGTGGGTGATCTTTTTGATGTAGTCTTGGATTTGGCTTGCATATATTTTATTGAGAATCCCTATGTTCATAAGGGAAATTGGTCTGTAATTCTTTTTCTTTGTTGGGTCTTTATGTGGTTTGGGTATCAGGGTAACTGTAGCCTCATAAAACGATTTGGACAATGTTCCTTCTGGTTCTATTTTGTGAAATAATTTGAGGAGTATTGGCATTAACTCTTCTTTGAAAGTATGATAGAATTTGGTGCTAAAACTATCTGGCCTTGGACTTTGGTTGGGAAACTTTTAATTACTGTTTCTATTTTACTAATGGTTACAGGTCTGTTTAAATTGCTTATCTCATCTTGATTTAACTTTGGTGATTGAAACATATCAAAAAAATTGTCCTTTATTGTGGGGCGTTTACCCAACCACTCCCATAGTTCCCCAGAGTTTTCTTGAGTGCGAGCAGCAGGAAATATTAGATAGAAGGATTTATTGCGGAGAATATCACGGAGATAAACAGACAGAAAATAAAGGATAGCCTCGAGAGGGCCTGGAACCTATTCCAACGGGCCCTGACTGTCTCTGCCCCAGGGTTTTTATAGAGATGCCAAGGGGTGGAGCAAAAGACCTCCTCCCCCAGCACAGCCAAGTGCAGACCATCTCAGACACCTGCACTTAGGCCCGTGGTCTAATCATCCTCTATGAGGACCTGATGGGTAAAGCCACGAGGAACCCGAGAACGGGCTCCCACACTTTATAAAATTTATTTTTCAGTTTTGTGGAGTACAGGTTTTTAAAGTATGTCCTTAATATTCTTTGAATTTCCTTGGTGTCTGTTGTGATGTGCCCCTTTATTTTAATTTTTAAAATTCAGATATTCTCTCTCCACCTTTTAGTTTATTTTTGATAATGGTTTGTCAATCCTTTTTTTTTTTAATCAAAGAACGAACTCTTTGTTTCTTTATTCTTTGTATTTTTGTTTGTTTCTGTTTTACTGATTTCAACCATGAGTTTGACTATTTCTTGCTGTCTACTCCTTTTGGGTGTGAGTTCTTTTTTTGTTCTAGAACTTTCAGGTGTACTGTTAAGTTACCAGTACAGGATCTCTCCAATTTTTTTTTTTTAATGAAGGCATTTAGTGCTGTGAACTTGCCTCTTAGAACCACTTCCATAAGCTTGGGTATGTTGTGCATTCATTTTCATTCAATTCTAGAAAGTCTTTAACTTCTTAATTTGTCTTGACCCATTTCATTCAGTTTCCATGAGTTTGTAAAGTTTCTGTTGCTGTTGATATGCAGATTAAAATTCATGGTGGTCTGTCAGAACAGTCCAGGAATGGTTGAGAAGACTCCAAGAAAACAAGTTTTGTGACCTCAGTTTTTTAAAAAAAACAAGGAATTTGTTCTTGGAATGTGTTTTCACGCTCCTCCCAGGTGTAGTGAATAGGAGTGAACACTTCAGATTACTCATTATTGCTTGCTGCTGTTATTCAATGAAATGTTTAAATATCCTTTAAATGCCTCTATGGAAACACATATTTGCCATGTGCAGCTTATCCTTGTGCAACTCATTAGAACTTTACTCTTGTAAACGCTTTCTTCCTTTTCTTTTCTGAATATATTACTCTTTCCCACTTTTTTGTTTTGATTTTTTGAGACAAGCTTTCTCTGAGTAGACCTGGCTGTCCTGAAACTTGCTCTATAGACCAGACTGACCTTGAACTCAAGAGATCTACCTGCTTCTGCCTTCTGAGTGCTAGGATTAAAGGCATGTGACCAGCTCATGTGATCTTTCTTAACTCTTGGAGTATAAATTATCCGAGGCTCTGAATAAAGTTGGTTATTGCATGAGACTGTAGTCTGCCTCCATTGGCTCCATTCTCCCAGGTCCCACTGCCTCTAGACTGACAGTGGTCAGACAGAAGAAAATTGAATTAACACCCTGCATCCTATCTGTTGAGACTTGCTTTGTGTCCAAGTATGTGGTCAATTTGAGAAAGCTCCATGAGGTGCTGAGAAGTTATATACTTTGTGTTTGGATGAACTGTTCCGTAAATATGTTAGGTCCATTTGGTTTATGGCAGCAGTAAGCTCCAGCATTTGTTTAGTTTTTGTCTGGATGACCTGTCTATTGGCAAGAGTGAGCTATCAAAGTCTCCCACTAGCAGTGTGTGAGGGTCAGTATGTGATTTAAGCTGTAGTAGTTTCTTTTATGAACTTGGATGCCCTTGTGTTTGGTGCATAAATGTTAAAATTGCAATATCTTCTTGGATTTTTTCCTTTGATGAGTATGTAGTGTCCTTCCCTATTTCTTCTGATTAGTTTTGGCCCGAAGTCTATTTTGTTAGATATTAAAATGGCCACACCAGCTTGCTTCTTAGGTCCATTGGCTTGGAATATCTTTTTTCATCCTTTTATCCTGAAGTGATGTAAAGGTGTGTTTTTTGGATGCAGCAGAAGATGGATACTGATTTCACATCCATACTGTCTGTGTCTTTTTACTGGGCAATTGAGACCACTGATGTTGAGAGTTATCAATGAGCAGTGTTTATTCAGATTTCTGTTTGTTGTGGTGGTGGTGTCTCTCCCCCCATTGTATTTGCTGGTTTGGGATTATTATCCTTGTTTTCTTGGGTGTAGTTAATCTCTTTAGGTTGGAGTTCTCCTTCTAGCACCTTCCATAGGGCTGTATTTGTAGGGAGATATTGCTGAAATTTGGTTCTATCATGAAATGCATATTTTCTCCATCTATGGTGACTGAAAGTTTTGCTGGGTATAGCAATCTGGGCTGGCATCTGTGGTCTCTTAAGAGTCTGCATCACATCTGTCCACATACTTCTGGCTTTTAGAATCTCCATTTGAGAAGTCAGGTGCTATTCTAATAGGTTTGCCTTTATATTTTACTTGGTCTTTTTCCTTTGCAGCTTTTAATACTGTTTTGTACAGTTAGTATTATGTGCCAATTGGTCCAGTTTATTTGGTGTTCTGTATGCTTCTTGTACCTTGATAGGCATTTCCTCCTTTAGGTTAGGGAAATTTTCCTCTACGATTTTGTTGAAAATATTTTCTGTGCCTTTGATGTGGGTTTCTTCTTCTATTTGGATTCTTCTTAGATTTGATCTTTTCATAGTATCTCAAATTTCCTGGATGTTTAGTGCTATCATTTCAAATTTAACACTTCCTTTGACTGAGGTATCCATTTCTTCTATCATGTTTTCAATGCCTGAGATTCCCTCATGTATCTCTTGTATACTGTGGGTGGTTTGCCTCTGAGGTTCCTGTTTGAGTTCCTAAATTTTTCATTTCCAGATTTATTAGTTTGGCTTTCTATATTGATTCTATTTCCACGTTCAGGTCTTGAACTGTTTTATTAATTTCCTTCCACTGTTTATGTTTTCATGGATTTAAGAGATTAATTTCCTCTTTAAGAATGTCTATGAAGCTGGGCAGTGGTGGCGCACGCCTTTAATCCCAGCACTTGGGAGGCAGAGCCAGGCGGATCTCTGTGAGTTCGAGGCCAGCCTGGGCTGCCAAGTGAGTCCCAGGAAAGGTGCAAAGCTACACAGAGAAACCCTGTCTCTAAAAACCAAAAAAAAAAAAAAAAAAAAAAACCAAAAAAAAAAAAGAACGTCTATGATATTCACAAAGGCTATTTTAAGGTACTTTTCTTGGGTTTCAGCGATGTTGCTATACTTAGAGCTGGCTGTCATAGAGTTGCTGGATCTAGTGGCAACACATTGTCCTGGCTGTTACTGTGTTTTCACACTGGAGTCCAGACATTTGGGTTTGGAAAGACTGTTAATTCTAGGTACTTGTTCCTTGGTTTTTGTTGCCGTCTCTGGTTCTTAGGTGTGTGTGGTGACTGTGTGTTGCTTGGTAGAAATTCTCAGATTCTGATAGATGTGGCTACCGGGGGGTCCAGGGAATATGTTTCTATGAATTGGGAGCTGACACTTAGGGATAGGGATGGGCTGGAGGAGGGCTAAGTGGGGGTCCACAGGAAGGAGGAAAGCAGGGTGCTCCACCAGGATCTGCTTATTTCCTGGAAATGGGGGCAAAGAGTGAAGTGGCCACAGCAGGTAACCTGCTACAGAGCTTGGGATAAGCCTGGGAGGTTGGTTTTGGAGGAGCTGAGGAGAGGTGAAGATCTGCAGTTAGCTTCCCTGCTTCCCTGGCTGGAGTCTCTGCAATCTTTAAGTGAAATGTGAGAATAAAAATGAGCTCCATGGCTATTGAGAGATGGCTCAGTGGTTAAGAGCACTGGCTGCTCTTCTTCCGGAGGATTTGGATTTGATTCCCAGCACTCATGTGGTGGCTCACAACCACCTGTAACTCTGGACCCAGGAGATCTGTTGTCTTCTTCTGACCTTGGTAAGCATCAAGCATGCACATGGTGCACAGACATATGTGAAGGCAAAACATCCATGCATATAACATGTCAAAAAAAAAAGATGGAAAAGCTCATGTTCAGTGCTTGGCTAAGTGTATAACACAAAGCAGCCTTTAGTCTTTTTAACAACCCACACAGTATGACTTTTATCTCTACTTTATATATGAGGAAAGCGAGGTTCAGAGGATAAATTCTCCTAGAAAAATGGCAAAGCTATAATCCAAACACAGGTTTGACTCAACATTTTAAAAAGTGATTAGAAGTGAAATATTCTGCTCTTGAAAATGTGGTTAGTACTCAAGGGAAAGAAAATATAAGAAGACTCCTCAATTAGATGTTCACAATAACTATTAATTTACCAAACATCTTAGTCTGCTCATCTTCCATTCCAACAACAACCACCAAAAGAATTTGATCCATTTTCAATGTATGGAGTAATATGTTAATTTCAAATTAAGTAGTTATTAGAAATTTAATATTTATAGTACTTAAAACCCCAGAAGGAAAATTTGTTGGCCATTTGTATTATGAATTTACCATGGGTTAAGGATGATCTTGAACTTCTAACCCTTCTTCCTCCAGTTCCTGAGTGCTGGGATTAGAGACAGGCATGTGCCACCTCACCTGGTTTACACAATGCTCTGGATGGAGTCTGGGGCTTTGTGAATGCTAGATAAGCACTCTGACAACTAAGTTACATAAAAAAGGAGTGTGCGTGCGTGCGTGCGTGTGTGTGTGTGTGTGTGTGTGTGTGTGTGTGTGTGTGTGTGTATGGCCCATGTGTGGTTGTCAGAGGACACTGTGTAGGGTCAGCTCTCTCCCACCTTTACATGGGTTCTGGGGACTGAACTCAAGATCGCTGGTTTGTATGGCAAGTGCCTTCACCAATGACTACCTACCTCACCACTCCCAACTGCTTGCTGGTTTTTCAAAGTTTATGTTTTCACATACAAGTGGAAAAACACAAAAAACTAGTTAATACAATGGTTGGTTAAGATGTGTGTTTTTCCATTGAGTTTATGATTTAGTTGCCATGGATCTTACATGGTTGACTAATTTTCAAGGATTTCAAAGAACATTACAGTAGATTACAAAATATACATGAACCACACATTATAAAAGTATTTTCCTTTTCTCTGAAGAGTTACAAAATATTTAGGAAGTTTCTCAGGTCTAATGGCACAAGTTTTCAAATGCTAGTTTCAGTTTAAGGCTATGTTAGATTTGTGACAAAAATGTTTGCTAACGCTATTCTTTCCCAGAATTAGAATCCTTCCTATTTTCTAGCATTAATATCTTTTGGTCTCAGTTTTCCCCTATATTTCTCCAAGAGCATATTTCTCAGTTAATTTCTAACTAAGGACTAGCTTTTAGAAATGAAATATTTTTTGTACTTAAAAATCCTAAACCACCCAAAGAAGCAAACCCACTATATATTATTTTCCACAAGGTAAAACTTACTGAGTAATTGCATATTAGATCCTAGAAATTGGAAGGAATTTCTACTTCTGGCTGAGACACACATTAAAAGCACTGATGGCCTTACAGGGAATGGGAGAGGGGAGCACAAGCAATCAGAACAGACTTGAGTGGAACTAGGAAGAGCAGAGGTACATGGAGGGATGCAATGGGGGTAGACGCCCTTCCGAGGGCCCGGCTCTCAGGACACTGGGCTTTGAGCCAGTAGGCAGAGTGCGTGGAAGGTCACTCTGGTTCCCCACTCCTATGCAAGACCTTCCAGAGAGGAGTGAGGTGGTTTCAAAACGGCAAGGCCCCAACACTATTCATACCTACCTACCAATAGAGGTGAAGTAAATCCTGTGTGGAGTTAAGTTTTCTCCACCACTGGCCTGCAGAATCCACACAAGTTAACAAGCAGAGAGCTCATAGATGGATATATATATATATATATATGAAAAGGCAGACACTGTGAGTCAGCAAAAACAACACATTTTATTCCCAAGGATTCCAGGTACTGGAGTTCTTCATGGTGTGCTACATAAAAGGAGTAATAAACTATCAGGAATGAATGGGAGGCTAAAAGGATAAATGAATATAAATATAATTATTAAAACTCAAAATTATAGAAATTAAAAAACTTCAGTGAAAGAATTGTAAATAAGACACAGCTGTGCAAGCAAGAAAATAGACATTTAAAATTTATCCAGATTAGACCACACAGAGACAAATAGAAGTTACGACAGACAGATGTAGAGGACAAAGAAAGACTCAAAACAGGTCTAATTTAAGTTCCAAAAGGACAAAAGAATGAATATAATGATTGTGAAATTTACAGAATTAGAAAGAGGAATCCTAAAAGTCCCCAGGAAGCAAGTGCATTGGAAGAAGTCCAAGTCCAAAGTCTCAGCCTGGAGGCCCTCCAACTAAGGGTTGATATGAAGAGAAGCCATCAATGAAATCTGAAAGTAAGGTCAGCAGTACTGCCGGGAAACCAAAAGTGTGGTCTTCTGAAGGCAAAGTGAAAAATTATTTCAAGGAGAGAGTGAGTGACCAACTGTTCTAGAAGAGGTCAACTAGAACGAAGCTGAGAACAGTCTAATGGATAGTAGAGTAGGGTGACTTCAACCAGAGGACCCTGTTAAGAGACAAGAGCCTGCTGAAGTGGGTTAAGCAAACAACGGGAGGTGGTCCAGGCAGCACTACCCACAACTCTCAAGGGTACATGGCTGCAGGAAAAGACTCTAGTCTCCAGTTCAATACAGAAGACTGATTTATCTCCTCTCTGTTCAAATCTCTTCCGCAGTACTGCTAAAAGAACAAGTGGTACATACGGAAGGATAAAGAAGGAAGTGAACACAACAAAAGATAGAACTTTTGTTAAGTGAGAAAGGAATGTAAGGTAACTAACTTTAGTGGAGCAGATGCAATTACTAAGACAGGGATTCTGACAACTGTGAACACATTAGGTCCTCAGAAAGGCTCAACATTTGCAAACACCAGGCACCATCCTCACATGCTACATCAGTTGAGAAACCAGACAAATGAAGGAACCGGGCAATATTAGTTAAGAAAGCTAGGTTTTGCATAGGAAATGATCAATAGAGTGAGGAAACAATATTTACATAATCCCCAGGAGACATTTTTATTAACTTAACTGAAAGCTGAAAGACCATATTGGGAAGATGGGTAAGGTTAAGTGGGTAACTGTATAATGCAGACAAATTCTCCCTGTGAGTATGTGGTTGGTTAATAGTCTTACACTGATAAATCAAGACATAGCTGTGGGAGCCCGTTCTCGGGTTCCTCGTGGCTTTACCCAGCAGGTCCTCATAGAGGATGATTAGACCACGGGCCTGAGTGCAGGTGTCTGAGATGGTCTGCACTTGGCTGTGCTGGGGGAGGAGGTCTTTTGCTCCACCCCTTGGCATCTCTATAAAAACCCTGGGGCAGAGACAGTCAGGGCCCGTTGGAATAGGTTCCAGGCCCTCTCGAGGCTATCCTTTATTTTCTATCTGTTTATCTCCGCGATATTCTCCGCAATAAATCCTTCTATCTAATATTTCCTGCTGCTTGCACTCAAGAAAACTCTGGGGAACTGTGGGGGTGGTTGGGTAAACGCCCCACAGAATGGCGCCATGAACAGGGACTAAAGAAAAAAGAAAAAAGGGACTAAAGAAAAAAAGGGGGGACTAAAAAAGGGGGGACTAAAGACAAATGAACAGGGACTAAAGACAAAGTAATAGGGACTAAAGATAAAGGAAAATAATAGTTTTATTACAGAGTTTTTGGCGAAAGTGCTGAGTTCAGCCCTGCCAGTGGATGAGGCATGCCGGTGTTATGGAAAATATATATTTTTTATATATATTGAGAGGCAGGGGTTTTATCCTCGAGAGAAAAGGAAAGCGGACTGGAAGGATGTCCAATGCTGCAGCGAAATTCTCTTCTGTCAAAATTTTCTATCTTCTATCCCTTTCTCAATTTCTATCTGTGAAAAATAAGTATAAGGCATAGGGTAGTAAAATAGTGTAGGAAAAACTTAGAAGTGTAAGATTGTGTAGGAAAAAATAAGTAAGGCAACTAGACAGAAACTCTACAATTTTCTAACTTTGGGGGCTCTGAATGCAAACTGGGGGAAAAAAATCTTTCTTTGGGCTTTACGGGTAGTAAAAAAAGTTCTTTGAGCTTATGGGGAAGAAAAAGTTTCCTATGGAAGCTTTTGACCTGGGGACAGCTGAAATGCTAAGTCCAAGCGGCAGGAGAAAGTAATTTCTCCCTGAGGCAAAAATGGGGGTGTAAAAAGCCAAAAAGTTTAAAGTTGGGAAGTTTTGGGAAAAGTTGGTCTTTCTCTTGGGGGAAAAAAACTTTCTCTTAAAAGCTTTTCTTGGAAAAATTTGGGGAAAAAAATCTCTAAAAAGCCTTAATCTTTCTCAAAAGCTCTTAAACTTAAAAACTAAAGCCTTTCAGAACTCATTCTCAGAAGGACAAAAATTAGAATCACCTGAAGATTAGTATGGGGACCACCTGTGATTAGCTCTAAGGGAAAACAACAAACCTCTTAAGATGGCAAAACCTCTCTAAGTTCTTTCAAGCTTTAAAAATCCTCCCTGCAATGCAGGAGGCAGGGACAAGTTTCTAAAAACCTCTTCTAAGCTGTCTCTTCAAGCCAGTAAAAGACAGTGGGTCAGAGTACCCCGAGGGAAACACTTGGGAGAGTGTGGGTAAAGAGCTACAGAGAGCCCAAAAGGGCGGGAAACTTTACCTGAGAAAAGCAAAAAAGCCAAGCTTTTCAGTTACAACCGAGCTGAGGCATCAAGGGTTTTGTTTCTGAGTTGAGCATTTCAGAATGAAAAGGTCTCCTAATCGTCCTAATGCAAAGATCCCCTGAAGCAGTGCAAACTGTTAGCATTGTATCCTCGCTTCTGAGCAAAAACCCAGAGGCGACTGGCCAGCGTCTGAGTTGGGGTGAATTTTGGGGATACTAGGGTTCCTGCAGTGGTAAACTTCCTGGAGCACAGAGCTGAGGCAGGAAGGTGCAGGACCCAGGGGAAGATTGCCAATGAACAAAGCTAAAGCCAGTGGGAATGGCACAGTTGTCCACTTTCCTACAAGTCCCGGGTTGGTAGGTCCACTGCTGCAAAAAGACATCTGAAAAAAGCTTTCCTATCAGTAAGGACCTTTCTGGGAAAACAGTAAAGCTGAACTGTGTCTGAAGCAGTTGTGCTGCTGAGTCAGAATGCTGTCTGGGGAAAGAGCCCAGCCAGGGCAGAACAGAACTATCCAGGAGTAAAGCTTTCTTTTCTGTCAGAGAAAACACCTCTTAGAGAAAAGCTTTGTTTCAGCTGACTCCCTGAGGGGTGATTGCCTCTGGCATAAGCTCTGTCCTTGAGCACCCAGACAAGCAAATGCAACCCACTGGGGGACTGGGCCAGGTGAATGTCTGATAAGGCAAAACACCTGTCCTAATGGGAGTTTAGAAATGGCAAAAACCTCCCTTGTTAGATTTTCAGTCTGTACGCAAACCACACAGACCCAGAAAACAAATGGACAAAAAGCCCTACCTTCAGTAGCAGGGAAAGCCGCCACTGTAGTGTCGGAAACTGTTTCTGGGGTAGAGGGGATAAACTGAGACCAAACTGGGAACTATCTGGAAGAAAGACTCTAAAGAAACAGAAGGGACCGATTCCTTCCCAGAAAAATATGACCTGAAAAAGCTGCTAGAATTTGAGGCAGATTCGGGGGGAAGAAAAAAAAGCCCCTACTTCCAAGGGCAGCTAGCAGAGGTACAGAGCCACAGATACTTAAAGCTCTGCATCTGGGGAAGGAAGGAACAAGCAAAATGAGATAGATCAGTGGGAGAAAATCTCTCTGAAAGAGCTATGAAAAAACTGTTGTGAATGTTTTTCACTGACTGGCTAAGACAAACACAAGCCCCGAGGAAAGTTGCTATCAGAAATTGCCCACCTCAATGCGCGCTAACGAGGCAGGTGCAGTTCTGATTTGGGGGCCAGTGTCAATTAAAGGAGAGACACCTGTTAAAGCCAGCTGAGGAGAGACCAGAAACCTCCCAATGTCCCATAATTGAAAATGTAAAATGCTTGTTCAAATCTCCCGTTGCAAAAGCAAAAAACTTTGTTCAAACCTCCCGGGCAAGAATTTGTAAGCAAGTCTGGTAAAAAAGAACTTAAAAGTTGACTCTCAGACCCAAAAAGAACTATGGGAAATGACTGATATAAGGGAAATGATATAAAGGACTGATTTAAGGGACTGATACTATTATGGACTGATATAAGGGAAATGCATTCTGGGAAAGGTAGTTTTTCTGCTAAAGATGGCGACATTGCCCTGAAACACTTTTGTCAGCTCGAAAATACGTTCATGGTAAACTTAAAATACAGCTTTTAAAAGAATAAGGAGGAAAATCATCTAAGAGTTTAAGTGTCAGTTCCAATGAAACATTGAAAGGATACGGAACTAGGCACTTCGCGATTTGGGGGTTGGTAAAATGACTTATTTACCCTAATAGCTGTGCAAAGTTTTACGGTAGTTGGATGACAAAAGCTACCTTTAAGAGCAAACAAGCCACTTTAAAATCCTTAAGAAAGCAAGAGAGAGCAGTTTATACACTGAACGTTGTCTTAGATATGAAGAAACTTAAGTGAAATTAAAAATTATTTACCTTTTGAACAAACTGCCTGCAATGAGTAATTCAATTGCAAATCTAATTAAGGGGATAAGAAACAGGCATTCAAAAAGAAATGACTGCTTTATAGATGGGAAACAAACTTCAGAAAATCTGTCTTAAAAAAAAAAAAAAGCTTCACCTGAAAGTTCCTTATAAGAAATCAATGCTAAATCACAGCTGCTAATAACATCAGTAGTTAAAGCTAATAAAATGAAAATGCTAAATCCTGAAAATGCTTTTTCTCAAAGTAAGCTAATGAAGGATATGTTTCATGAAAAAACATTTATGTTCTTGACTCCTTTGAATAGTAACAGTTTTGGTTAAAATACTGGAACTAACAACAATCCAGTCAAAATGTTTCAACAATTCCAAGATGCTATTCCACAAAAGCAAGCTGCCATGCTTTGTGGGCCATATTAGAGCTCACTCCAATCTTCCTGGTCCTTTAGCTGAGGGTAATGAGAAATGGAAAGATCCCTGCTCCGGATTATGGAAGGGTCCCGGGTCCCGATCCTGTGTTAATATGGGGTCGAGGACATGTTTGTGTTTTTTCACAAGAGGAGAATGAAGCTCGGTGGTTACCGGAGCGTTTGGTAAGGAGAGTGGAACTAAGGAAAGGTCAACTCCAATGATGTTCCTACAATGGAACCAGAACGAAAGTGGCTCAACTAGTGTTTCTGAGGTTTTGTCACTGGTTTATGCAAACAGTGAGGAAATAGAGTTCGGAGCTGTGCCGCTTTTGGCTTTACTAGCTTCTTTAGAAAAATACTTTATATCACCTAATAGCTGTGCGGTATTGAGCAAAGACCTTACAGCAGCTAAATACGGTAATTTCACCCTCATGGTGAAGTGAAGTTTTTCAGTAGAACAAACCAAAAGTACTGTTGTAATAGAAACGTTTGTCTGAATTGAAGCACTTAGGGGAACTATTATGAATTTGGGTGAAGGGACAGCCTCTAGTTAAACACCGTCTACCGCTGACAGTGCATCTCTGCTGGGTCCGGAACGGCTGAGAGAACTGGCAACTTTGGAGTGTGGCGTCATCCTGGGAAGGTTACAGTCCCCTAGCAACAACTATCACAATTCTATAACAACAACACTCACTAAATCCCAGTGCTTTATAACAAAGCTGACTATAAACTCTAAAATTTAGAAATGATGTACGTACTTCCTGTCTAGTTAAGAAAATCTGTCTAATAGAGTACTAATAATAATTAAGAGTAAGAAATAGAAAAAGATGAAAATAAGATATGTGAGTTTGTAAAAATTCTCGTTAGATCTGTGTTAAGAAATCTTTAGGTGTTTGCTAAGTTAAATATATGCTAGTGGTAGCCCTATATAAGTTTGTAAAATAGATCTATAGAGGTCCTTTAAGAATATATAAGCTTGCAAGAAGTATCTAAGGTAGTCTTAAGACATGTAGTAATAAGCTTGTAAGAAGTAAAGATGCTAGTTGTAAATGTAAGTTTAAATAAGAAATAAGAAGTAATAAGAAATATATTTGCTAAAGTAGTTCTATAGTTTCCTTAAGGAGTTTAAATAAGTAGATGTTAATGTTATGAGTTTGTAAAAACGTGTAAATGTTGAATATGAATCTAAATGCTTTGCAAGGCAAAAGGTTATATGTGAGTTTGTAAAGTGTAAATGTTAAGTGTGAGTCTAAATGTATATGGTGAAAGAACCTGAGACATACAGAAGTTAGTGTCCTAGCAGACTGCAAAGCAGGCAGTCTGAGCGGTTTTTCAAAAGCTCCAGAAGCCGCTAAGAAGCTAAGAATGGCGGACGCCAGAACTAGCACAAGGCATCCGCAGCTGAGATTCATGGAAAATCAACGCAACACAGAAAAACCTGAGCTAACATCAAAAACGGTGCGGTTTAGAATACTACTGTACCTAAAAAGGTCTGTCTGTGAGAACAAAAGTTGCAGAGACGCTTGTTTGAAGTAAAATTGTTAACGGCAAAAAGTTTTGGTTGAAAACCATCTCTTCATATTTGGAAGTGAAAGCCTGATACTAGAATTTATTTCTTGTTTGAACTTTTTGAACTTAAAATGAGATAAAACTACAAAGATTTTGGTTATGGATTTCTTCATATTTGGAAGGCTAGTACCAGAATTTATCATTTGAATTTTGGGACTTAAGAAATGAAATGAACAATAGAGATTTCATGCAATGGGACAATTTTGAGTTTACTTATAGTAATGACCTAGGAACTGTTTTCTGGAATTGGGTTAAAAATGGAACTGTTTAAATGAAGAAATTTATTATTTCTACCTAGAATCAAGATGCAGTTTTGTGTATGCATATATGCTTTATTAACTGGTGATTCATGAATTGTTTTGTGGAACTGTTTATGTAAAAATGAAATTACTTACAGAACTGGTTTTGTGTTATAAATGGAACTGTTTAAATGGAAAAGTTTGGGTTTTCTAACTAGGCTTGAGATTTTGCTTAAATTATAAAGAAAAGGGGGAGAGTTAATATTCCTTAGTCTAATTTCAAAAATTGTTTGAGTGGATTAATGTCATGTTCTTGTTAGTAAGAAATGCAAATGGGGTATACTAAGAGACTACTTTTAAAGTGTGTAAAGAGTTTTATTAAGAAACTGCTTTTGGATGTCTTGCTAAGTTTTCAAAGTGTTAATGGTTAGATTGAGAATACTGCATTTCAATATGGGTTTGTAGGAATTGTATGAGTTTGGGTTTTTCTAACTAGGTTTGAGATTTTCTTTAAAAAATTATAAAGAAAAGGAGGAGCTATGAGATTGAATTATGTTTGCAGAACCCTATTGATATTAATGCACCCTGGTTTTGTGGAGTTAAGAAATATTTAAGTTTGATGTGAATACATCGAAGTTTTTCCTATGTTCTGTTAGCAAGAAAATTCAAATGATTGAGTTAAAGTTGTAAGGCGGAGAAAATTGTTAACTATATTTAGCACCATATATGCTAATTCAAATGGTTCTGTTAAGAGTTTGCTTTGAGTTGTAAGACAGAGAATTGTGGCTATGTATAGCACTGTTTATGTTAACCTGTTAATGGTAATGATGAAGCTAAGGGATTCTTTAAGTTTGTAGTTGCCTTAAGAGTTTTTGGCTTAGAAAGGGCTTGAGGCAGCTAAGACTGCTGTAGTCACCTTGGACCTAATTCAAAAGAGAAATGCCATCTATATCATCCTCTACTCCATATTGGGAGGTGTAACAGCTTGGAGATTGCTGTAAGCCATTAATAGTTATTTTTTTATATATTAAGAAAGGGGGACCTGTGGGAGCCCGTTCTCGGGTTCCTCGTGGCTTTACCCAGCAGGTCCTCATAGAGGATGATTAGACCACGGGCCTGAGTGCAGGTGTCTGAGATGGTCTGCACTTGGCTGTGCTGGGGGAGGAGGTCTTTTGCTCCACCCCTTGGCATCTCTATAAAAACCCTGGGGCAGAGACAGTCAGGGCCCGTTGGAATAGGTTCCAGGCCCTCTCGAGGCTATCCTTTATTTTCTATCTGTTTATCTCCGCGATATTCTCCGCAATAAATCCTTCTATCTAATATTTCCTGCTGCTCGCACTCAAGAAAACTCTGGGGAACTGTGGGGGTGGTTGGGTAAACGCCCCACACATAGCACAATGACAATATTCATAACTAAAGAAACAAACAAAGAGAAGAAGCAGACTGGGGAGGACGTGCAGTTGGAAACTGTTTGCATAAGAACACAAATCTATCCCAGTGTCTGAAACTCCAGCACTGGAGGTAGGGATGTTGGACACAGACAGCTGGTCTCCGGAGCTTGCTGGCAGCCAGTCTAGGCAACCAATGAGCTCCAGGTTCAATGAGAGACCATGCCTCATACAAAAGGTGGAGATGGACTGAGGAAGAAGCTCATGAGTATCTGGCCTCTATCTGTGCATGCACATGTACACGATACACACTTGCATACAACATGTGCACACACCCACATGCATATCACACACACACATACACACAAACACACAAAATAATGAAGAGGTTAAATATGATTGCTTTGGGGATCAAAACTCTGAGAACTTGTTGTATCCGTCTATGCTTTAAAAAACAAAACACAAATTTACTTTTTAGAACCACGACACCGTACTATTTTGACAGTTAAGTATAGTAAGTGAATGTGTAAAAACAAAGAGTGCCAGAAAAGATGTTTGTTCAGATAGAACAATATTGAAATTAACTGCAACAATCTACACTAAAAGCTAGAGATGATAATCATCGGTGGCAGAATACGGGTAGGGCAGTAGTGCTTGATTCTCTGGGAGAAACCGTGGAGGATAACAGCAGGCCAGCATCGTTGTGTTGTCCTAGGACTCCTGTATTTGAATGTTAGCAGAGATAAAACAACAACAACAACAACTGGATTAGAAGCAACTGTTACATGAATAAAGAAGGCACACAGAGCTTACAAACCCAGAGAAGAAAACTGGATGCAACAGAAGACATGTGACCGAAGGCTGCTGTGACAGCCAGTCTCGGGTGTCAAATTGACTACGTCTGGATTAACTAAAACCCAAATGGCTGGCACACCTGTGAAGGACTTTTGCTTAATTAAATCATTAGAAGAGGAAAGAACCACTTCTAATCTGAAACTCTGAGGTGGGAAGATAAACTTTACCCGAGACCACAGCTTCCGCTGGCAGCCTATGACAAGGACAAGGAAGAGGGGGCCTTTCTCTTCGCGTGCTCTTGCTAGCAAGTCCATTCCTTCATTGGCATTAGAGCCTCCTCCTTTGGGATTATAGAGTATACAGAGGACCAGCTGAGACATCCAGCCTCAGGGACCGAACAACTACTGGATTCTTGAATCTTCCATTGGTAGACAGCACTGTTGAACTAGCTGGACCACAGCCTGTGAACCATCACACACACACACACACACACACACACACACACACACACACACGTGTATATATACATATGTGTGTATACACATATATGCAAACTTATTTTATATATATATATATTTATTTATATATGTATACACACACTTTCTCTCTCTCCGTTCTATAAGTTCTTTTCCTCTAGAGAACCCTGACTAATACAGCTGCTAAGTAAAAGAAACAGCAAGTGTGATAAGCACAAAGCTTGCAATAAAGTGGCAGAATTATTTGAAGTAACTATTGACAAAACCATGGATAACTATCAGCAAGTTTCTTTTTTTTTTTTTGGTTTTTTGAGACAGGGTTTCTCTGTGTAGCTTTGTGCCTTTCCTGGAACTCAGTTGGTAGCCCAGGCTGGCCTCGAACTCACAGAGATCTGCCTGCCTCTGCCTCCCGAGTGCTGGGATTAAAGGCGTGCGCCACCACCGCCCGGCTTTTTTGTTTTTGGACTATCAGCAAGTTTTAACTTTGCAATAAATTCCTCTTTACGACAGGAAAGAGAAAAACAAAACCTAAAACACAAGCAACTATAAAGACAAAACTAGAAAACATAAATCCAAGCTAACACGATTCTGTCTCAGCTAATTCTCTACTCCATGTTTCCACAGAGAAGTATTTTCTAGAGAAACACCCCTCCTGCTTCTTTTTCCCCTCTGGACGACTGTACTTGTTCTGAAGAACAAGTCAGCTGGTTGGTAAGTTTGGAAAGAGAAACTTCAATCCTTTACCACCCTTCACTGTATCTGCCTACCTGTACTTAAGGGACTTTCTGGTCTGCTGTCCTGGTCAGTCTGTACGTCTGGTGGGTCACTGTTTGAGACTGGGTGGATAAACTAAAGAAAACATTACCAAGCTCTACACCATGCCTTTCAGATTAGATTTAACACTGAGTTCACAGCCAGCAAGCCTGCCTGTACGCACAAAGCCTCCAGTCAGCTGTCCAGTCTCTAAGTTAAGCAGGAATTAAGATCAGCAGAAAATATCATTCATCATGAAAGTCACATGAAACATATACATAACAAAAACACAGAAAGCATATTGAGTAAACAGACTACTGTTGGGCAGATTCACCTAACATAAACCCATCAGTTTCACCACCAAGATCTACTTGATACGCTTTGATAGACTCATTAAATGTGGTAATGGTATCCTACATTTTAAACATAGCATGTGTAACTCTCTCCTCAATATGTTTATAATTTTATTTGGTCATAGTCCATCTTTACTGGAGCTAAGATATTAAAGTGTATTGTATTTAATAACCAATGTTCTGAAAAATTTCAGATATAATTATTATTAAATATTAAAGTAGATTTGTGTTTAAGGAAAAAACATACACACAAATGACTTACAGGGGAATAGATTTTTAGGAAAATGGAAACTGAACAAAAATAATTCACAATTATTAATAACCTTAGATAGACAAAAGAAGATATAATAGACTAGCAAAGGGTGTTATAAGACAAAAATGTTCAGAGGGGAGAAATTTAAAAAAGTTCCTAGATTTGAAGGATATGAATTTCGAATCTGAATAGATACAATGTATATACACTAAAGGTACATTGTAAAACTTAGAAATGATGAAGGCAAAGAAGACCCTACAGGCTTCCAGAGAAAGGAAACAAACAAAGAAATCAGGATGGCTTCAGACAGACTTCTCAGTGAGCACAATAGAAACTAGAGGGCAACAGAGAAGCTCCGTCATACTTTCAAAGTAATACAATCAACCTGGAATTCAATACCGAAACTATGATTCCACTCGAGAGGAGAGTCAGACATTTTAGACACTCAAGTTCCAGGTCTCACTTTACACGGCACACAGCAAGTTTCCCAGCACTTCCAGAAAACATGTTTGCCTCACCAAGGAGAAAGTCGAGGAGGCAAATCTGGAGTAGGGAAAGAGGGAAGGGCAAAGGAGTCGGAAGTAAAGGTGGAGAGGGCCCCGGATAACTGCATCAGAGAGCAAGTAAGCAGGTCCGAGCGCGCAGATGACCGGACACTCAGAGTAGTCTCCGACACACTGACCTCTACGGTAGCACACCCCAGCCTGCTGATGCCTGGGGGAGCCTCATCTTGACCTGTATTTGGCTTGCTGGTGCACGAGCTCATCTTCAAGCATTGCTCCATGGATCATTTGGGAACCCTGTGGTATTTCTACTTTGAGCAGATGCTACAGAGAGCTTAAAAGTAGAAAAGTTTAAACAGCCTGTCACGCCACATAGACAGGAACTCTCTCTGTGCCCATCTGGAACAGGCCCTTCCCGATGGCAAGGCCCTAAACAGAGAAAGACTACAGGCAGGGCAAGTGATCTTTGTCACTAAGTAGGTCCATTGTTCTTGGACTTTTCAAACACCTGTCTCAGCCAGAAATACAAGAAAACAGTATCTCTTAGTCCGTTAGGTCATCTCAGCTGACCCTGGACTCATTCCACTCAGCAAACTACCTCCTTCAGCTTACTTTCTTACAAGGGACCTTAAAAAAACAGGCTCTGCTCTTCCTGGCTACCAGAAGTCTTTTACTTCAAACCAGATTGTCCCACTCTACTAAGTCCTTTGTCTGAAGGAGGATTCAATTTGCCTCTCAAACCTTGTTCCTCACTGAAGCCCAATCTTCCCAACTATATTACAGGCAGACAGCCAAGTCTAATAGCTGTCTTTGTTTTGTTTTTTCTCCAAAATGCACTTTTTGTTCAGGGTCTTGCCCGTTGACTTTCCCAGAAAGATACTTGTAATTTATCAGAAAAAAAAAAAAAACCAACCAAAGTCAGACTATAGCCTAGTGCCTCATCCCTGTTTACACCCCTGGGAAAAGGCCAACATTGTCTTTTCTATACACAGCCAGGTTCCTTCACACTGCCTCATTTTATTACCTGCACACTCATTTATATTATACATATTTGACTAAATTAAATTTGCTTAATTTTTTTTTTTTCCCCCGAGACAGGGTTTCCCTGTGTAGCTTCGGAGCCTGTCCTGGAACTCACTTTGTAGCCCAGGCTGGCCTCGAACTCACAGAGATCCGCCTGCCTCTGCCTCCCGAGTGCTGGGATTAAAGACGTGCGCCACCTCCGCCCGGCTTGCTTTAATTTTTTATCAAATAACAATGCAAAAATGGGTTAGTATCAATAAATCAATGTCTCTCTACTTGCTTTGGCTTTTTGAGACATCCTTACTATGTGGCTCAGGCAGGCTTTGAACACAATGATCCTCCTACCTCATCTTCCTGAGTGCCGGGATTTCAAACAGGCACCACAGCTGCTGGCTAATATCAGTAAATTAGTATAATTCATTAGAGACCACCTAAGGAAACAAAGATTTAAATTAGCAATTAAAGGAGATTGCTGATAAAGACTGGCTAGCAGAAAGCTCATGGCAAGCATGGCACTTAACTGAGCAGCTTTAAACTCTTCAGTTGGAAGAAGGTAAAAAGGCCTGCTTATTACAATTACTATGAAACACAGACTGACAAGCCTACCCATACCCCCCCCCCCAAAAAAAAAAGGAATGAGAGGGATAAGGACTGAAGAGGAGGGAAAACTACATTATCTGCATTTATATTTTGACATAGAACCCAAGGACATCAGCAACATTGGGATTTAGCACTCATCAAAGCTACAACACAACATCAATACACCAAATCCAATATACTTCTCTGTATCGGAAATAACATGGTATAATTTTCAACGGTAATAACAACTGTTATTAACCAAGGAATTAGCCAAAGAAATGTTATGAATAAACAGACCAGAGTAACAAAGAGATTTTTTACACTGTAAATATGTCAACTCTAAATTCATCTACAAACTCAATTGAGTTCCAATGTGAATCTCATCAGTTTGCTTTAGGGGATTGATAAACTGATGCTAAAACCTATACAGAAGAATGAAATCTCTAAGCAGTTATTTCTAGCAGAGTGATACAAGGATGAGTCAGTCCTTTGTTAGACAAGAAGACATGTCATGGAGTGGTGTTAAGACAACTCTGTCAGGTGGGGAAGCCGCTCAACGGATGAAATACTTGCCATGCACATGTGAACCGAAGTTTGAATCCCCAGAACCCAGGCCCAGCTGGGTGTAGTAGGATGTGTGTCTGTGATCCCAGCATTCCTTCAGGCAGATGGAGGCCGGAGACAGGAGAGTGCCCTGGAAACTTGCAGGCTAGTTAGCCTGGCATATGCAGTGGAAAAAGACAAGAGACCCCACTTCAAACAAAGCTGAGGACTACACCTGAGGTTGCTCTCCAAGTTCCACATGTGTGCTTCGGTATGCATGGACCTGCACATACACGTCGTACACACAGATAAAAAGTACTGTCCTGGGTAAGGAACTACATACACCAACAGAATATTTTCACACACACAAGGATTTGGTACATAGTGAAATGAGGACAATATGTGTTGTTTAGTACACAGTGTTAGGACGCTGATTACAATTCTATTCAGTACACCAAGAAGATACTCAGACAGGACTCAAATGAAACAACCAGGTAGCGTGGGCCTGTAAGCTGATAGAAAGGCATAGTGTATTAGAAAATGGCACGGCAGAGGGAGCGTCCTTCAGAGAAGCCTCCTGTGCACAGGAAGCATGGAGTTAGGGGCTCCCTGGAGGGAAGTTCTACCTTCCTACAAGGAACACCACCAACAAAGGAGTGCTGTCTTTGCTTCCAGACAGGGACCTCCGCAGCCCGGACTGGCCTCCAATTCACGCTGTAGCAGAGGGTGACTCTGAACTCCTGGTCTTCCTGCCTCTACCTGTAGCTAGAGTTTTTCTGCCTGGCCCACGGTCAGGGCAAATCTCTCTCACCCGCCAGTCCCACAGCCACTCAGACCCGACCAAGTAAACACAGAGACTTACATTGCTTACAAACTGTATGGCCGTGGCAGGCTTCTTGCTAACTGTTCTTACAGCTTAAATTAATCCATTTCTATTCATCTATACCTTGCCACACGGCTTGTGGCTTACCGGTACTTTACATCTTCCTTGTCCTGATGGCGGCTGGCAGTGTCTCCCTCACCCAGCTTCCTGTTCTCTCAATTCTCCTCTCTGTTAGTCCCGCCTATACTTCCTGCCTGGCCACTGACCAATCAGTGATTTATTTATTGACCAATCAACAACACATTTGACATACAGACCATCCCACAGCATCTACCTTCCAAGTGCTAGAACCACAGACTTATACCACTATGCCTTGCTCCTATTTTTTTTTTTCTCTTATAAATAGAGGGAGAAGGAAGGGGTTTGGCTAACTCTTTTCTAATGAGCAGAGGACTTAAGATGGATTCAACCCTCATAGGACAGTTAAGAAATTCAATTCTAATTAAATGTAAATAGCAAAACAATAAAATAACAAAAAGGAAGATGTAAAACAAACAACTGGGGAGAATTTCCATCCCATTAAAGATACCAAAGATAAGAATTAATAAATGACAATAACAAGACTAAGTTATCTGTAACTTTTCAACCTGATAGGCAAACGATATTGGAAATATACAGTATCTTATACTGAAAAGTGAGCAAACTCTGCACAGTCCACAAATGGTTAACTAGAATGACTGAAAAAAATTAGTATATACTTTCCTTGTGACGGTTAATCTTGTTAGCAACCGGACTGAGAAATGCCTGGGTTAGTAAAGCACACTCTGGGTGTCCAATTCCAGAGACGATTAGATTTAGAGGTCTCTGATCAAATAAATGGGCTAATCCTTTGATGGACTGAAATATGACAGCATTAGTGGAGGCAGTGAATGTGGGGGTGCAGTTATTTAGAGCAGGGAGGTAACTGGGGCATGTTCTTGGCTGTACTTGCCCTGGCCCTGTCCTGTATTCTCTCTGCTGCCACGATGGACTGACGCTTTCCAAACACCGAGCTGAAATAAGTAAGCCTGTAGGAGGCACAGCTTACAGAAAGCATTAGAAAAACCAGAGTTGTTAAACATCAGGCTTTTTCTTCAAGGGAAGGAATGTCTGCTCACTGGGAAGGCTGGAGTGGATGCTGTCTAACGACCTGGTCATCTTTTGCTATTCTATGGAGCAGCCTTCATCTGAATCCCCCCAAATCCTGAGCTTTGTCTCTCAGTGATTAGAACCCATCATTATGAAACAGGTCTCATGAAGTTTGCATCCTCAATCAACAGGACTCATCTTTATGCTTGTTACAAGTCCTTCCTCTTCAGGCCTTACCCTGAACAGTTTTTCTGTGAATAAGACCCATCTTATGGTAAAGACTATAGGTGCTTTGCTAAAGAGCTGCACTTTGCAAGAGAGTTTCTATGTATGTCTAAATAACTGTCACATGGAAGCCCTTCCCAAAGGTTTACTATGTGTAAAGCTTGGTCAGACTCCAGAAGTTTTTGACACAGCATGGGCTAAAGTTGTGACCCAAGTTTCGTTCTTAGCCTCAGAAGGATCGTTTCCCTGTGATGCTTGCAGGGACCCCAACAGAAACCCTTGCATTAGGCTGTTTCTGTAAGAACACCACAGTGTGAGGAAACTAATACATAGTCTCAGTAACCAGACAACGCAGAGTAAGAAAAAAACAACTTACATGCATCAGATTAACAAAAAAATTAAAAAAAAATCAAGTACTGGGAAAACATAAGAAAAATGGGAAATGCTCACGTCTTGCTGGTGGATGGAAAACTGGAACACCTTTCCAGAGAATACCAGTTTAGCTTCTAAATTCAATAGGCACATGTGAAAGACCTTGTTCATTCTAAGACAGACCGAGGAGACCCAGTAAGCTCACAGGAAGACAAATATGCAGACCCCGGAGGAGAGAATGGCAAGGGTTTACGACGAGATGAGAAGGTGAACTACGGTATGTAGACACAATATAGGGATATCTGCTGGCCAAAAGCACACAAATAGGTTTGAAAACCCAATTTTATAAAAGTAATAAGCAGAATAAAATTTATACTGCAATATAATTTATATAAAACTTAAAAATTTCTAAACTTTTATCTAGCTTTTTAGGGAAGTATATCCAAAGTATGGAAGATATCTAGGAAAGACAAACCCTAAATACAGGTGAGAATGAGAAGTAGGGATGAAACTGTGTCACCAATGACGAAGAATAATCAATAAATTATGAGCAAAACCCAACACTTATTTGACGTGAGCAGAAACACTTAAGACTTAAAGACTCTCTTGAAATGTGATGTACAATACAAAATATGCTGAACTGCCACATGATTTATAAGTAACTAATTGGCTTTAAACAAAGTTTATTCTCCCAAGAGATAAACTAAGAAGCTACACAATATAAAATGACATTTCAAGGCAACACTAAGAAAATTTCTTGAGTTTTTGGCTTTATTTTTCGAGACAGGGTTTCTCCATGTAGTTTTGGTGCCTGTCCTGGATCTTGCTCTGTAGACCAGGCTGGCCTTGAACTCACAGAGATCCACCTGGCTCTGCCTCCCGAGTGCTGGGATTAAAGGTGTGCACCACCACTGCCCAGCTAATTTTTAGTTTTTGAGACAGGGTCTCTTCTTGTAGTCCTGGCTGTCCCGGAGGTCACTAAGCAGGCCAGGCTGGTCTTGAAAGCACAGATGTGCCTGCCTCTGCTACGATTAAAGATGTGTGCCACTACACTAAGCTTCAACTTGTTAAAAAAAAAAAAAGTTAGATTTTGCATTACCATGCCCAGCACTAATTTTAACTGTTTTTTACTATTTATGTCAATGTTTGTGTGCATGAGTTTCTATGCATCACATGCATGCAGTACCTGTGGAGGCCAGAAGAGGGCCTTGGATCTACTGGAGCTGGAGTTACAGTTGGATGTGGATGTGATGAACTGAGCCTAGATCTTCTGCAACAGTAAGTGCTTGACTGCTGAGTCACCTCTCTAGGCCCTAATTTAATTCTTAACTAAATACATGTGAACCTGAGGTTTTAGGCTGGAATACTCTGTGACATTCACAAAGGATGTAAGATGTTTAAGCGCATAAGGAAAAACTTAAAAAACAAAATTGTAACACCATTTTACTTTTTAATGTCCTTAAAAAAGGAAGCTCCAATAAAAAGCTGATGTGGCAACTATCTTCAATGCTATCAATGAAGAAACTGAAAACTAACGAGACTTAACACTTCCAGTGAGTAAGTAGTGTTCAGTCTGGAATGTAGGTCTTCAAACTCCATGACATTTTTATTTAGTTGGTGTGTGCATGTTTGTGACACAGTACAGCTGTGGAGGTCAGAGGGCAGCTTGCTCTGGTTGGTTCACTCTTCCCACATGGGTTCCGGGGACTGAACTCAGGAAGTCGGGCATGGTGGCAAGTATGCTTTTACCCACTAAGTCATTTCTTTCACTAGCCCAAGTCTTCCAAAATCTAAATTCAAGATTTTTTTTTATTTATTTAACTCACCTGTAGATAATTTTTCTACAAATGCAAACGTACTATTTTTCTTTAACTCAAAAAGAACAGAACAAGACTCACTGGCTTGTAGTAACATAACTATATACAATCACACACACACACACACACACACACACACACACACACACACACACGCAAACCCTGTAGACTATATTAACTCTGATTTGCAAGTGAACATTTATCTTGAAAAAAGAAATTAAGTTTAAAATATTTTTATTTTTCCAGTAAAAGTATTTTCACAGTCTATTAAAAATAAAAATTTAACTGTAACTTGTTCCTTTTTCCATTAAAGAAAACACAAAATAAACATCAGCTGTACTCAGGGAAGTGAATAATTGTGAAGCACTGACAGATTGGGTCAAGTCCCTGAAGAAGATCATGAAAACATAGTCCTTGTATCATTTTCTTTCCGAGCTGACAAACTACAGGGAAAAAATTGGAGGCTTCTTTTCTTACTGTAACTTGTGATTTAGTTAATTGAAAATGGAGTTTCTTGTGAGGTAGCACTACTTAAAGAAACCCCTAAATTAATACTATTGGAGCTGTGACCAGTATATTCCATCTTCTCTAAAAATTACTCTCAGTCTGCTGTGATTAAAAAAAAGGCTGCAAAACTTGTCTGCCTTTCTAGTCCTCCAACTGCTTTTATAAAATTTTAACAAATGGACACAAGTAGCTATCAGGTTAACACCGTAATCTAGTGTAGTCAGCAAATCATAAAGACCCTAAGAGAAACGCTTTGTCATTTATTTGCCTAAGCTCTCTTTCCTATACAGCTAACAGTCACAAATCCTATCTTAAAGCTCATCTTCTAAAGAAAAAAAAATCTGAATAGTGCCGACTCAACATTTCATTTCTATTTTATTACTATTATTTAATCTAGATGTCTAGAGTAACATTTAGACATGTGAGCAGTTAGACATCTGAAGACTGAACTTCATATTTGTTGTTTTGAGAGCTAGGGACACAGTTCAGTGGTAGAGTGGAAGGCCACCAACTCAGTGTCAGGAAACAGGCCTGAGATAAACAAGTACCATGAAGACTCACCTCTCTCGAGAGATAAAAGGACATGTCACTTATTATACTGTCATTTCAAACAGGCCTTCTCAAGAAGTCTAGTTCTTCTGTGCCTAGTACATATTGGGTTAGATATGGCTTAATATGAACTGCTCTAGATTTACTTATTTGATAAACACATCTGTATGAAAGGTAAACACACAAATCACTTATCAAAACCACAGTTTTCAGCAGTATTTGTAAATGTATTCTTGTGTATATTTATGACAGTATTAATTTGTAGTCTGTTCACAGCAAGGGTAAGAATCTTCCAATTTTGTGGGGAAACTGTATGAAACACACTAAATCATTAAGCCAAAAAAAAAAAAAAAAGTCAAATACTATATTTGAAATAGCAAGCGAATTATTTAGTCTCAGTAGTGAAAACTAAATCTAAAAGAAATCTACCCAGTGTGACACATTTTCAATGTTTAAAGTATATCCTGATTGTGGAATTTATAAAAATAATTTTCCTATGTTGAAGAAGAAAATTCATGAAGATTAAAAATCATTACTGCCAGAACTGATTGCATCACTAAGTGCACTATTAAAAGACTTACATCTTAGTTGGAGGAAAAGAAATAAACTGTATATATTCTGACGTTACTCAGGATGAAAACTAGTTACACTGTAAAGAGATTAAGAGACCCTCATTCTAGAACCATCTCCTTTAGAGTACTCCCAGTGACCTTCTAACAGTAAATTTTATAAATACTAAAAGATAATAGGATCAATTTTTTTGCAGGTAGAAACATTATCACCTAAAGTAAATCCAACACTGGACATAATACAGATCAGAAAGTTTTATTATTTAGTTTACTTAAAAGGTTATAAAAATTCAGCCTTTTCGCCTGTTCTTGTAAGTAGATGTTATCACTCAATTTTTGAAGACTTCAAATCAATTAACTCAGAACTTTAAAAAGCATTAATGATCCCTTCTGAGGCAACTTGTGTATTCCATTGTTCATCAAATTTACTGTTCCAATAAGCCTAGGGATTTAGATTGATGAAACTGACAACCATCACCATAATCTAAAAGCTAGGTGAAACAAATGTCCTCACGGTCCAATAAATGGCCAAGTGTAGCCAGATCACTAGACCAGCATGCTAGTGTGTGACTAAGTAACTTCTAGCAGCAAAATGCTTAGGACAGCCATGAGCAAATGCTTTCATTCAACTGCAAATTAATTTCTCTGTAAGAAATAATTTTTAAAAGTACTCTAAAGTATTGTTCACCTGCACGAAAACATGAAAGATATCAAAGATCTTGTTTCTCTCCATTTTTCTCTGTAGAATCAGGTGCACCTGGAACCTTATTAGTTTCAACAAAAACAGATTCAAAGGCAGCTTCCTGTTCATCCAAAGAGTTGGCAGTAGTGACTCCTTTAATTAATGTTGGGTTGGTAACAGACTGTTGCTGCTTGAGTATTTTACTGGATTCTCTTGTTTTTCTGCCTCTTCTTTTGCCCAGGATTTTGACATAATTTGCAGGTATCAGTCCTGTAGTGTGACCATCAAGACTAGCAAGAAGCCAACCACGCACTTTGGGCTGTCGCTCTGAAGAAAGAGAAAGACAGCTTTGTAACTATAATTTGGAGGCCAACAGAATATTAATGATAACTATTCTAAGCAAAATCCAAGTCTCACAGTGACATATGTAAACAAGTAGCATGTGCACGCACACTCAAAAGCCAACTCTAGCACATTTAACCGTTCTAGATCCATTTTTCTTTTAAACAAGAGAGGGAATCTCACAGTTGCCCAGGTTGGCAATCCTCCTGCTTTAGCCTCCCAAGCAGCAGGGATTATAGGCCTGTGCTAGTGTGCCTAGCTTCAGTTCCATCCTTACATTTATAGTAAAGTAATAAAGTATACTAAGTAGCAAAAACCAAGTGTTATAAAGTATACTTTATACTTACTAAACAGTCCTACCTTGAAGAACATTAAGTTTTTATCTGTTGCTTCATCCAGTGGGTAAGGAGAATCAGTTCTCTCAAAAACTGAAAATTAACATCAATGTTGACCTGGCATGATGCTATATACCTGTAAATACTCAGGAGGATGAGGCAGGGGGATGACAAGTTTGAGGCAGCATGGACTCAGACTTTGCTTGAAATAAACAAATCAACAAAAACCCATCAGTGTCTTTCATATTTTGAATCAGAATTAGAGAAATTAATACTTTAGTATTGTATACTGTGTAGGGATGAACAGAGTTACTTTAACACTGTATACTGTGTAGGGACAAACAGATTTGGAACTCAGGTGTTTTGATTTAGAAGAGAATCTATAGAGAAGTGTTGCTGGGACACCACTGTGGGGTATTTTCTCTGACTTTACTGTTTTTTGACACAGGGTCTCATGTCCATAATATCAGGAGGGGACTAGTTAGGAAGAGTAAGGTGGGTAAGCAAGGGTGGGAGGGAAAAACAGGGCAATGGGAGTGGAGGCACACTGCGGTTCTAGCCCTTGGAAGGCTGAGGGAGGAGGACAGCCATGAGTCTGAGGTCAGCCTGGGCTAATAGTGAGTTCCAGACCAGCCTGGGCTACTGTATGAGACCCTGTCTCAATCTCTTCCCTGCAAAAATCAACCAACCCCTCCCCCGCCCCCCCCAAACCTGACAAAAGCAAAATTCTGGTAACCATTTCCAAGTTAACTAGTAAGTAAAGTCATGTTGTCTCAGTTTCCAATACTACCTTTACAAGTATTAAAAATTCAAGATAATTACAACGTATTCATGATTTGTTACCTTTGAGGGCTAAATTTAGCATGTCACCAGCACGGAAAGAAATTTCTTCATCAGACGTGGCATTAAAATCATATTCTGCTCTAGCAACTACATGGTCATCCTCACCACTTGCCCAGTTGATGTTGTCTATAAACAAAATTAAGATTCGGTTAATAAAGTTTGCAACATGCAGATATTCTTTGGCTATGGCTTGTAAACTGTGTAACTTCATTTGCCAAGTGGACAGGTCTCCCTTCTTACCGGAAATCCCACAGCAAATACTGAGCTAAAAAAATGTTTATGAATATTTCCCTTTTCTTAAACTCCCCTACTTTCAGCCAGGGGCTGACGATTTTCTTCCTTTTCCCTGTACAGGGTTAGTAGTACACATTTTATGTCCTAAAGGCCAGGAGGGAAGTTTCCTGGAATATTATATAACAAGAAAGAAAAAGTAGTTTCATGGTTTTTTTGGGACAAAATTCAAAAAGTTTTTTCTTTTTTTAATCAGTGCATGTCTACCAAGAACAAAGGAATATTTGGGGGGAGGATAATATTTCAATTATTTTGGATTAAACTGCAAATATTCATTTGTGAACGCTAATTGGTAGTAAGACTTCATGGGCATCCAAGTTTGATTACATTCATTACTTGGGAGGTGGACAGATTGCGCTGTGAACCATGTTAATACACTGCTGACTAATCACTTCCAAATGACAAATAGTGGGAGCTCTTCAATTACACAGTTACAGAGACGATATTTCCTTTGCATTTGGAAGTCCAAAACTAATCCTGGCATTGTAGTTTGAAATTTGAAACCAGTAGGAGGGGGAAATCTCACTTATTTATTTCACACACATAATAATGGGTTTCATTATGATACTTTCATAAATTGCTGTAATGCACGTTGATATATACAACCCCATCCTCCTGTCCTTCCTATTGCTGCTGACCCCCTTGGTCTTCCAACTAATCTGTCTTCTATTTTCATTATGTACATGAGACTCTGCCACGTACGAAAACAAAAGACAAACAAGTCAAAGTCAGTATTTCCAACTTCTACTTAAAAAAAATCCTTTAAAAAGGTATTTTATTTATATGTATGTGTGTATGGGTATGAGTATGCCACACGTCTGTGGTTCCAGCAAGGCCAGAAGAGATCGCCTGTGAGTCAGTCACCAATGTAGGTGGTGGGAAATGAATTCGTTCTCTGGGGAAGGAGAAAGTGCTCTAAACTGCTGCACCCTCTCTCCTGTCCCCACTTCAGCTTTTGACACAACTTAATACAACGACAATTGTTTTATATATATATATATATATATATATCTCATAAGAACAGATGAAAGTTTACCACTGAAACTACTGGCTTAATAATATCTAATATTCTCTGTTGCTGAGTAAAACAATGAATAATCATACACTTAAAAAGCTTGTTCTTGAAAGATTTGTAAATTTTGTTTAACTAAACATTTTTAGACTCCACTTACATTTTTTTTTTTTTTTTTTTTTTTTTGGTTTTTCGAGACAGGGTTTCTCTGTGTAGCTTTGCGCCTTTCCTGGGACTCACTTGGTAGCCCAGGCTGGCCTCGAACTCACAGAGATCCGCCTGGCTCTGCCTCCCGAGTGCTGGGATTAAAGGCGTGCGCCACCAACGCCCAGCCCACTTACATTCTTATCATCAGTTGCAATATATCTTACTAGAGTATACCTCAGGCTGTAATAAATTATTGCTTCAATTTTGAAAATAGTCGTACTGTATATTTTATTCACAGTGGCCAACTATATCATTACCTCAAATTACCATTGCCTTCTCAAGCAACTGAGAAGTATCAGGATCTACTGGGTTATCACAAGCCAGAGAAAGCTACTCAAATAATTCGCCCTTTGCTTCTTTTGCGGGGTGCTGAGGTCTGACACCAGGTCCTTGCGCACGCTAAGAACCAGCTCTGCTACTAAACCACCCATACACACCAGCCTTCTTGTCTTGTTTTCAGTTGACATGTCATTCTGACACGTAAGAACCTGTTCTCATCGGCAGGCTAACAGTCTTAAGCAGACTTACTGTCTCTGATCAATTTCCTTGGCTGCTGCAATAATTATTATCAATAAAGATTTCCTCCACTGGCTAGCAAAGGAAAGCTTGGTAACGGTATTCATTTAACACAGCAATTGTGTCATTGTATAATAAACACAGTACTTTACCAACACTCACTGTACTGTGTCTTTAAAGTTTAACTCTCCAAGTTTACTCTTCCTTTTCACTTCTTGTGTGCTATGGATAAACTCATCATCATGAAATTAGTATGAGACACTGCTCAGATGTAGAGTACTAGCTTAGCATGCTTAAGGGTCTAGGTTTAATTCCCAACACCAGCACAGTGCCACCACCACACACACACACACACACACACACACACACAAATCCTTTAAAAAAAATACAAAGTCTTAGTTCTATTTCTGTGAAGAGACACCATGACAACTCCTTTTTTTAAAGATTTTTTTTTTTTTTTTTTTTTTTTCGAGACAGAGTTTCTCTGTGTAGCTTTGCGCCTTTCCTGGAACTCACTATGTAGACCAGGCTGGCCTTGAACTCACAGAGATCCACCTGGCTCTGCCTCCGAGTGCTGGGATTAAAGGCTTGTGCCACCACCGCCCCAGCTTAAAGGATTTTTTAAAAAGACTTATTTATTACATATAGTGTTCTGCCTGCACGTATGCCTGCATGCCAGAAGAGGGCATCAGATCTCATTATAGATGGTTGTGAGTCACCATGTGGTTGCTGGGAATTGAACTCAGGACCTCTGGAAGAGCAGCCAGTGCTCTTAACCTCTGAGCCATCTCTCCAGCCCAATGGCAACTTTATAAAGGAAAGCACTTAACTGGGGCTTGCTTACAGTTACAGAGGTTTAGCCCACTAGTCTCATGGTGGGGAGAGTATGGCAGCACGCAGGCAGATATGGTAACTGAGAGTTCTATATCTGGATCCGCAGGCAACAAAAAGAGAGCACCACTGGGCCTAGCTTGGGCTTTTGAAGCCTCAAAGCCCACCCCTAGTGACACACTTCCTCCAACAAGGCCACACCTACTCCAACAAGTTCACACCTCCTAATCCTTTCAAATAGTACCACTCCCTGGTGACTAAGTATTCAAATCTATGAGACTATGGGGCCATTCTCATTCAAACCACCATAATAGTGTAACAATATATGTGGCACTCTATATGCTGCCACAGCGTAACAGTTTTGGAGATTTGTAGTATACAGACCAGAAGCATGAAGCAATTACAGTGCCACATAAAATTTCTACAAGTCACTCTGCTGTTTCAACACAAAATCAGCCACAGCAATGTGTAAGTATAGCTATATTTCAATAAAACTTTATTAATATTGACATCTGAATTTCCTATAATCTTTACATGCCAAATTTCTTCTGATTTTTTAAAATGTGTGTTGTCTATGTGTTCATGTCAGAAAAAGCGTGTGTGACAGGGAAAGCAAGAGAGCGAGAGAGTGTGAGTGTGTGCGTGTGTGTGTGTGTGTGTGTGTGAAAGTGTGTGTGTGTGAGAGACAGAAAGAGTGTGTGTGAGAGAGACAGAGAGAAATAGTGTGTGTGAGTGTGAGAGAGAGAGAGAAATAGTGTGTGTGTGAGTGTGAGAGAGAGAGAGAGACAGAGAGAGACAGAGAGAGAGACAGAGACAGAGAGAGAATATGTGTGCGTGTAGGTCAGAGGTTGATGCTGGGCATCTTCCTCTATCACTTGTTTTTTGACACCACGTTTCTCCTTGAACTTGGCGCTCACAGACTGGATAGGCTGGCTGAGACTAGGTCCAGGGATCTAGCTGTCTCTACCCACCCCAGTGCTAGAGTCACACACACAAGGCTCTTGGGTGCTGGTGATCTAAACTTAAGCAAGTCCTCCTGTCTGTGCAGCAGGCCCGTTACTGATTCATCTATCTCCTCAGCCTGTCTTCTGATTTTACAAATATTCTTTCTTCTGGTTACTGAAAAGTATAAACAGTAGTCTTAAATTGCATGCCAACCGCAGTGGGAACTGAGAAGAGTTAGCAGAGGCCGGTTTGTGGAAATCTGCTCTAAGCAGTGGGAAATTGAATTATAAGAACCAAATTTCTTCAATTTTGCTTCTCAGAAATCCATCTATCTATCTATCTATCTATCTATCTATCTATCTATCTATCTATCTATCTGTCTGTCTGTCTGTCTGTCCATCCGTCCGTCCGTCCTACTTACCTACCTACCTCAGAAAAAGACATCCCCCTTCTTTTTTACCTGGTTCTTTGTGGCACATTTTTCTCCTCTTTCCTATAAAAAGGGTTCATTACTTAATTCCTCCACCAATCCCTAATCTATAATCACTCCATTCTTCCCTTTTTTTTGAGACTGGATCTTACTTTGTAGCTCCAGGTGGCATGGAACTTGCGGTCTGCCAAGCTGGCCTCTCTCAGTGTGAGATTATGTGGTATGGGCATCACCATGCCATTTAACCCCTTTCCTTTGGCCTAAAAACATCATGAGATCTAACTTCCTTCCCCCTCCTCTTTTTTTTTTTTTTTTTGAGTTCAGATCTTAATATAGATCCCTGGCTAGCCTGGAACTAGCTACATAGATCTTCCTGCCCTTATCTCTAAAGTACTGGGACTGAAGGCGTGTGCCACCGCAGCCCCCAGAGATCTAATTTCTTAACAGACAACGCAGGGCTAAGAACGCAGTTCACCGGCTGACTACTGTAAGTAAGGCCCCGAGTCCAGTCTGCATGGGGCGGAAACCAGGAAACTACTACACTGATCCTGTTGTTTGCCTCTCCTACTCATTGCTCACCTTCCCACCTCAAAAACTTTACCTTCCCTTCCACTTCACCACAAGTATGTTTTGGAGCTTGAGGTGCTCTAATTGCCAAATCTGATCTCTACCTAGTCCTTCATCTTACTATGGAGCAGTATTCACCAACCTTCTTGAAGGTTCTTCTTCTCACCTTTGCTTCTGGAATGCAGCAATAACATGGCTCTTCCTGTTCTAGGTGATTTCTATCTTGTCTTCTTTCCTTGAGTTCTCTAGTGCAGTGATACCCACTCACTAGTTCAACTATCACTTCTATGTGAACGACTCATAAATCTTATTTATTTCCTAAGATCGAGGTCTGCCTTTTTTCTCTCCTTCCTCCATGTAGGTAGGTCCAAGAGATTAATGTCAAGTTGTCAGGCTGGAGGCTAGCCATCTAAAAGCTCTCTGTCTGCTCTCCCCCAACCCCCCAGTGTGTGTGTGTGTGTGTGTGTGCATGCCTGTTGTCCACCCACCCCCACTTGCCTTTAAAAGTGCTTTCTGCAACCCATCACAGTGATTCATATCTGTAATCTAAGCATGTGGTAGGTCGAGGCAGGAGGATTGTTCCAAGTTTAAAGTCTGGGCTAGAGAATGAGACACACACACACACCCCCTTCTCAAACTCTGTCAAGTTCCACTTGAATGCCCAATGGTACATCAACTCAACATAAGCCCAACCACTGTTTTCCTCTTCTCCATTTCCTGCTAGTTGCTCTTACACTGCCCCAGGCACTCCGACTCCTTGCTGTTCATCTATCATGTTAGGTGTACTGCCCCTGAAATACCTTTGAAGTTCTACTGTTTGGAACTTGTCTCCAGTAGCTAGAGGGCTTCTTTGCTCACCTCTTTCAGGAAGGCCCTTCTTAAATATTTGAAGGACTACAGCCCCTCCCCACTCTTCTTTCCTCCATGATACCCCAATGTCCTCCTTGACTATTTCTCTTTCCTGCAGCACTTACTATTTTCTGGCTCACTACATGTTTTGTTTATCGCCTCCCACCAGACTGCCACAAAACATGCTTTATATCCATCTTCTATGATTATAACTGACCTGTATTAGGCATTTAGCGGATACCTGTTTAATAAAATATCCATAATAACTCAAGTTTAAAAGTCTATGACATTTTAATTCCTTCTTTGCCTTATCAACCAACCCACTGTATTTGTCCTGCTCCTCACATACCCTGATTTAGGTCTTCAATCTCTTTCATCCAATCTAACTTCTCAAATTAGTAAGTATTAAACCTTTTTTTTTTCTTTTTTTTTTTTTGAGACAGGGTTTCTCTGTGTAGTTTTAGAGCCTGTCCTGGATCTTACTCTGTAGACCAGGCTGGCCTCAAACTCAGAGATCCACCTGGCTCTGCCTCCCAAGTGCTGGGATTAAAGGCGTGCGCCACCACCGCCTGGCTAAACCTTTTTTAAAATGTGCCAAACAGGTTACTAGATACTAAACACGATCCAACCCTTTATAAATCTTACCATTTATTTAATTGCAATTTGCTTCAATCTGGATCTATCTCAAACTCTTTGGACAAACTGTTATTGCGCTCTCTCTCTCTCTCTCTCTCTCTCTCTCTCTCTCTCTCTCTCTCTCTCTCATGCTGGGCAACAGACCTAGGGCCTTACATATACATGTAAGCAAGTAAACACTTTAGCAGTGAGTTATACCTCCAATCCCCAGTCTGAACTCTTTAGAAAACTATTTATGTTACAAATGTTTAACACAAAAACTACCAATAAAAAAATCACCAATTCCTTACAAATGAAAATTAAGTTTCATAACAGCAATTAAGATCTTTCTCTCATCATTAGCCTTCAATCTACTTCTAATTATCCTTTCTTTCTGTGTATAAAGACAACTGTTGGCCAGGCCTCACATTTCCTGCCCATGTATTTTTGTTCAAGCTGTTCCACCTGCTTGTAGTTGCTTGATAGTCCTTTCTTCCTTTTTCTTTTTGGTGGTACTGTAGATTGGACCCTAGGCTGCATGTGTGCCAGTGAGCTACCTCCTCCTACAATAATTAAAAGCTATCAAAAAGCTAATTCAGCTGCCATTTCTTCCTCATTACCATGGCCAAAAACGTTGACTTCGCCCCTCCACTGTGGTTTTACAGTCAGACCCGGACTTGCTTCTGCTTCTGCCTTACTGTGCCCTATTTTTGCCTTATTAAAACTGCCTGATATTATCTTAACGACTCTCCTTCAACGATACTTTAGAAAAATAGGGATTATACCCTTTGGATCTTTATATATTTCCACAGCACCAAGTTCAGTACTCTGTAAACAAGTTAGGTTAGTGTGTACTATTAAACTGAATAAATAATCGGCAAGCCTGTCTTTGTTACATAAGTATTCCTCTTCTAGTTTTGAAGCTCTTAACTAAAAGTATAATTATATTAAAATACTAAATGCAACTGAATGATTTAACAAATCCATTTTTGACGTGTGAGACTGTTATATGGTTCTGAAGCTGGTATATATATATATATATATATATATATATATATATATATATATATATATTTTTTTTTTTTTGAGACAGGGTTTCTCTGTGTAACAGTCTTGGCTGCCCTAGAACTTGCTCTGTAGACCAGGCTGGCCTTGAACTCACAGAGATCTGCCTGTTTCTGCCTCCTGAATGCTGGGATTAAAGGTGTGCGCCATCATGCCCGGCTCATTTAATTATTCTTACCTGTTACTTCATCACTGTGTGTAGACAGAAGTTTCCAGATGAGATAAGGACCACCAAGGATAACAGCAAAGAACAGGAATATTGGCCAGGATTTCGCTGAGGTGGCTGCTTGGTCCTCGGCACCAAGGCAGGCCACAGTTCTTTCACTTTCTGCCCACAGGTCCTCATTCTCAGAGCCTCTCCTTAAACCCATCATCCACTGCAACCGTCTATACAGGTATCTTATAGTCCTAACCAATGCGAAGGCGGAAAACACCTTTGTAAAGTGTATTTTTAACCGGGAAAAGTGATTTGCTACATCCAAGACAGCCCTGAAACTGTTATAGACAGCTGAGAAGGTGGCGTCCATCATCATGCTGACAGAGGCAAATGCGTGCACAATGCTCTCAATGGACTGAAACGCGCCTCTGCTGCTTTCTTCGGCTTGCTGAACAAACCGACTGGGTGGAAGATCGTCTACATGGAGGCGGTTAAAGCCCAAACCGTTATATCCATAACTGTAAGGGCTATAGTTTCCATAAAATGAATTTCCATAGGCTCCGTATCCAGAAGAGAAAGAACTGTAAGCAGGTCTGAAAGTGTTGACGCTGCCGCTCCCCGTCTGCTGGGATGGCCTGGGAAGAATAGGTGGGGGCACTCTGGTAAGTGTTGGTTGTCCAGGTCTCGTCAGTAAAGTAGGGCCCAAGTCAGCAGATCTAAAACGCAAGAAAATTCTGGGTTACTTAAGCACAAAATAAATCTTTGTTTTGTTTTGTTTTTCGAGACAGGGTTTCTCTATGCAGTTTTGGTTCCTGTCCTGGATCTTGCTCTGTAGACCAGGCTGGCCTCCAACTCACAGAGATCCGCCTGGCTCTGCCTCCTGAGTGCTGGGGTTAAAGGTGTGCGCCACCACCGCCTGGCACAAAATAAATCTTTTGTTCAATAAGCAAGTTTTAATTATGGCTACTGTATTTTTCTGTTTGTTTTAGAAATTCCATTTCTTTTAAATTATATATAACTTGCTGTGAAAATTCCTTTTTTTAAAAAACTATATTTTTTATTAAAAAACTGTCTTTACTATATTAAGCTTAATTTAAAGTCTGTATGCTGGAGAGATAGCTCAGCAACTAAGAACTGTATATTTTTATTTAAAAAACTGTCTTTACCATTTTAAGCTTAATGACTTTAAAGTCTGTATGCTGGGTGCTGGAGAGATGGCTCAGCAGCTAAGAGCACTGGCTGCTTTTCCACAGGAGCTGATGTGGTTTCCAACACTTACACAACAGTTCACAACCACCTATAACTCTAATAACTGGAGTCACAGGGAACCAAACAGCCATTTCCGACCTCCATGGGCACCAGGTTTTAATGCTTTTCTATTGTGACATGCTTAAGTGCATCTAGTGTCCACAATACATTCTTATTTTCTATTACAACCAGCACAGTAAAGACGATTAAGCAAGCCTAGGACAGAAGGACAAATGTATAGTCTCCATGCTGTGCTTAGTTTCCTCCACTCAACCTTTTCTTTTGAAAAAATTTAAAAAGGAAAAAAAAAACTTGGCAGAATACACACATATTTTTAAAGTATATTCAGTAACTACTATCATCTTATATTTACTTTTTATCTCTTGTCCACAAATTCTTGAAACATCTGAAATTCTTCCAAACAACTTCTAAACTTGCTATATTACCCTTAAATATCTCAGAATACATTTCTCAAGAAAAATATATTTCAGACCAAATTATGCCACTAACACACCACTGAAAACTAAGTTTCATGTAATCTATTATTCAATTAATATTAAAACTAATCCATTTCCTAGAAATGTTTTAATAAACAGCTTTGAAATAAAATTCAGTTACCATCAGCTGACCCATTTAATATAATATTCAATGTGTGTGTGTTTTAATATTCCCAGTTATAACACCATTATATTTTATTTTGAAACACTTTCATTACCCCTGAAAGATATCCTGAATTCACAGGACAATGAGAACGAGGACAAATCGTAACAACACATATGAAAACATCACAGTGAAACCCATTGCTGTCATGCTAAGCTAGTTTTAAAACAGCTTGTGTTCACTAGCAGTCATTTCCACTTTCCCATCTCTAACCTTTGCTAAACACAAACTCACTTTGTCTCTATGACCTTGTCTATTCCAGATAGTTCATGTATAGTTGATTCTAGTTATTGAGGTGGTTATATCCTTAAAAGACTTATGAACTAATCCTATACCTACCTACTTACTAATCCTACTAATACCTAATCATTACTCCTGGAAGTAATACGAAGATTTAGGTTCCTATGGGCTTCAGGCCACTTTGTTAGTTTGAGATAGCCCATTCTGGCCTATAACTCACTGTGTAGCTGCTGGCCTCTCTAGTACAAGGACTAAAGGCATGTGTCACCATGCCTGTTATTCAAGCCATATTTCCATCAACCAATTAGTACATGTACTTGCTTTACATGCATTTCTGTTAAAGATATACTGTTAATGTATCAATGACTCACGGCTATCAGCACAATAACAAATCTAATACACATACTTTTCCTTTGTAAAGCCTATCACAGCCATTTTGTACTTTGGAATATTAGAGAGAACTACACTTGGGAGCCATTTTAAACAGTGAAATCAATTTGTTATTGTGAAAAACCCAGAACTAAACAGACTATGAAATGGGCATGTGTTCACAGGGTGAGAGCCGAAGTAAACTTGAACACTGTTTTACTCCACTGCAGCTGGGATGAAAGATCTCCACGTCTTATACATGCACACAAATGGCCGTCAAGTACTGATGCTGAGGTTATAAATGAACTTTGGTGGGTAGGCAAATCTGCAAATATGAAATCTACAAATAATGAAGGTCTACGGTAGTCTCACAGTACCTGTGTTTTGTAACTCGCTTCTTTCCCTTCAGCAGGTCTCCAGGCTTACCCCACTGGAGAATGTATGAGTTCAGATGAGCACCTCTTCCCCAAAATACCTCAAAGTACAAGTGTTTCAGATTGAGATTTTGGAACATGTGCATATATATAATGAGGTGTTGTGGGGATGGGATGCAAGTAAACAAATTGTATTTGTGTTTTGTACACGTTTATACTCATAACCTGGTGGTAATTTCATACGAAAGTTTTAGTATGCCTGCATCTGTTTCTGAGACAAATTCTTGCAATGCTGGATGGCCTAGAACTGGCTATGTAGCCCAGGCGGGCCTTGAACTCACGGCATTGAACTTACTCTCATGTGAGTATACCTATTTAATTTTTAATTAATTTACTTTTTGAGACAAGATCTCACTATTTACTACAGGTTGGCTTAGGACTTGTCTAGATTGACTTCAAACTCATGGTCCCTCTGTTTCAGCCTCCCAAGTGCTGGAATTACAGGTATATGTTACATTTAACCTCAGCTTATCACCTGATGTCAGCTGTGAAAACTTTCTACTTGTGGCATTATGTCATTCCTCACGAAGTTTCAGATTCTGGAGCATTCATTACTGATTATGTCCAAAGCATGTTTATTCATGTGTATCGGTTGGGGGACATCTGGGCTGTTTCCATGCTTTGACTATTTTGAGTAATGCCACTAATGAAGACTTATACACAAGATTTATAAGACACTTTTGTATCTCTTGAGTCTATACCTATAGTGAATTGCTGGGTTGTATACTAAATATTATGTCTTACCTTTGCAGGAAGTGCCAGACTAGTTTCCAAAGCAACCATACCATAACTTTACATTCCCACCAGCAGTGTTTGAAGATTATGGATTCCCCACATTCTTGTTAGTGGCATTTTTAAGTAGTCAACGTAATGGCAAGGAGTAACATCTCACTGTGGTTCTTCTGCTTGTTTTAAGACAGGGTCTCATGTAGCCCAGGCTGGCTTCAAACTTGTTACCAAACCAAGGATGACTCTGAACTTCTGCTCTGGCTTCAACCTCCCACGCGCTGGATTACAGGCATGTGCCACCTCACCCAGCTCCCTGGGGCTTTGATTTGCATCTCTGAAGGGTAATAATATTAGGCATCTTTTTATGTCCTTTTGGCCACTTTAAAATCTTACCAGTAGAATCAGCTACATACTTTACTCACTTCCATTTTTTAATTTACTTGTTTTGTGTGTGAATAGCACATGCTATGATGTGCACATGGAGGTCCGAGGACAGCTTGTGGGCATTATGTTCTCTTTTCCTCCATGTGGATCCCAGGATGCGGCTGAAGCAATCAGCCTTGATGAGAGGCATGTTACCCATTAAGTTACCTCAACAGTTTACTTTCTTCACATTACATGAGCTTTTATCAGTCTTTTTAGTATTTATCTTTATTACTGAGTTGAAAGAGTCAAATGTCTTTAAAAAACGTTCATTTTTACTTTATGTGGATGGATGTTTTGTCTGTCTGTCTGTATATGTACTATGTGCATTCAGTGCCCACAGAGGCCAGAAGAGGGTGTTGAGTCCCTTGAAACTAGAGTTACAGAGGGTTATGACTTGCCATGCAGGTGCTAGGCACCAAGCCTGGGTCCTCTACAAAAGCTCTACATCAAGTGCTCTTAAGTGCTGAGCCATCTCTCCAGCTACCTTGAAATGTCTTTTAAAACTGTTTTTTGAATACAAAATTTAATTAGTTTACAGATTGTATCTGGCTTTTTCTTTCCATTCTATTCTAAAGTAGGACAATCAGGGCTGGCAAGGTAGCTCAGTGCATAAAAATGTTGCCTTGCAAGCCTGATCATGTCAGTTAGATGCTAAAACCACACTGGGAGAAAACTGACTCCCAAAAGTAGTACTCTGATCTCCACATATGGGCTTGGATGCGTGCTTCCTCACTCACACATGATCCTTGTTTATATCAAACATTTCACGTCTAATTACAAAATGGTAGTATCTGATGCCTGGATAAAGCTTTAACTTAACATTATAAACAAGTTGCTAGAAATCTTACTTAGAAAGCAAACAAACAACTGAATCCAATATTTAAGAAGGAAATAAAACTTGAGAAGGGCCAAACAGCAAGCCACACACTGTAGGCTCTGACAAAGCAGTTCTGCTCCAAAGCAAAAGCGTAGGAGCAAAGCTGACGCACTAAGATTTAATACAGATAAACACAGTACACTTGGAGAACAAAACACAGACGGGACACCATGAGCTACAGGCCTGCTGACTTCTGTGTCAGGAACCACAAGCACAGTGAGTCAGGAAACCAGGAATAACAAAGTGAAAACTAGTTCACTGAGGCTAAGGGTCAGGTCCTTGGTGCCAAAAAAGATACTATAGAATCTGCTGTCCATCTTTCTTTCCTTTTTTTTTTTTTTTTTTTTTTTAAAGAAAGTTACGTACCTTCCCAGAACAACACAGGCGATTGCCATTATTCTTGGTCGCCTTCTAGAACTAGATAGTAAAATCTTATTGCTAAAGAGCAGCACACTTTGGTTGCAGAATATGTAGAAATCAAGCTGGAACTGACTGAAAAACTTTTCCCTGCTCACTAGCTTCTGTGCCACATGATGTTATGCAGGTCATGGGGTGAGGGTGGGGGGAGAAAACCCATCAGTGGTATTACCCAGCAGTGACCCTGGGATGCTACAATACTAACCTGCCAGGCAAGATATATCCAGTAATAAAACAACAGCAAGGAGTAACCAATCACTTTTGGATTGGATTAGAGGCCTTAGAGGCCTGCTACACAGGAAGGAATTCATGTCTGGTGCTAAAAATCTGGTCAAAAGCCCATGGCTAGTCAGATCAAAGGCCTGGGGAGAGGGGGGGAGCAGACACACAGACACACACCTGATACTGTTGGCTTTGCTAAATAGACACATTGTAAACTACCCTCTAAACATTTGTGTCTATACACATAGGGCTGCCCCTCCTCAGCCAGAGAAGCTTGTCTCTGCAGTGGTCAAGAGCAGAGACTCTGAACTGGTCCAAGTGAGAATAAGTGACTATGGATTGCTTAGCCCTAAATAGGACATCTCTATTCTCTATCAACCCTTGCTCTACAAACTTAGGAAACACTGGGGAAGAGGAGGCGGGGAGAAATGTGCGAGCCAAGGATGGAGAGGAGTGCCGTGAAATGCTGTCCTCCAGACCTGCCATGGCCTCACAACTCAGGAACCCATCATAGCTGTGTCAACCTGCCCAAGATGAGCCAACAGTATCAGCCACATTCCAACAGGCAGGGCTCAGCTGGTCACAAAAGAGACACGGAGAGATGGGGTGTGTTGGAGGTGCCCGGAGGGAGCGGGAGGTGCAGACTATCAGATACATAGTACTGTTTCTATGTAAGAAAATGTCGGAAATAAACACAAAGAAGCCCAGGAAGCAAAGTAACTTCACAGTCAGTGTATAATGTCTAGTCCACTGTTTTTACACCTGGTTCTTATGGGGATTGGGTGCCAGAGGTGCACACAGGTAGAAGCAGGAAAACTACCTGCAGAGAGAGAAAACATGTGCAAGAAAGGAATTCTAAAATTCCTATTTTAGAGATGCCATAAACATGAAGTAAAAAAAGAAAACAAAAGAAAAGCTAAGATACCAGGTTAACAAAAATCAGTAATGAAAATAAAGTTAAAGGAAAAAACAATTTAACAGCCCAAAGCAAAGATTCTAGATATTTAAGACAATCAGTGACACAAGAGTACTATCTATTTTAAAAAAGTCAGATGAGCTGGGCACGGCGGTGCACACCTTTGATACCAGCACTGGGAGGCAGAGACTGGTGCATCTCTGAGTTTGAGGCCAGTCTTCACAGCAAGTTCCAGGCCTGCCAAGGAAGAACCTTGTCTCAAAAAAACCAAAGGAAACAGATGAAATAAAAACCATGTAAATGTGAAGAAATGTATTGGGAATCTTAGACATGATGCCACAGCTTTACAGAATGCCTTGTAAGTAAACACAAGAAGAAGACCAGTTGTTGTAAATTGAGGGGAGAGGAAGACCTGAGAACTGTAGCTAAGGGTAGACTGTGTAATCAGACTTAATTAGAAGCAACTAACTAGAAAAGCCGGTTGAAGAGGGTCACAAATGAAAAATATATTTGCTTAAATATTTTTACATTTATAATATAAATATATTAGAGAATAAGGTACTGAGAATTTTAAAGTCAAGATCTAAGAAGAAAAACAAATTCAGAGTTTAACATTTTCCGGTTTTCTCTAGGGCCGGCTGCTAATCCAGGAAGAGATGTGGTGGAAACTGGTTAGTGCTGTTTAAGACAATACGTGGGACAAGAAGTAAAGGACACAAAGCGGTGTGCAGAGTCCTAAGCAGGAGGGTAAACCATCACAGCTCAGACTGGGGCCTTACAGGAAAAAGACTGAGAGGAAATAAACCAGCCTTGGTCTAAACACCGCTCTTCAAACCAGCTCGATCCTTGATTGGATAAAGTAACCCTAGATTGCTACGGCAACCCTGACAATTGGTCAGAAATAAGTCTCTGGAGGAAGACACAGTTCCTAGGTCTCAAATCATCTTAAATACCTGTATGCAAGGTTCAGCTCCCATTTACAAAATAATGGGCCAGTATGATGACAAAATTATATATTTTTTAAAAAAGCAACATAAGACAATACAAAGAATTCCTATCTATAGGGAAATCCTGAAAATGGAAATTTTAAACTATGCTTAGTATATTAAAAACAAAAAAAGATGAGGATTTCTTAGCAAATCATAGAAGACATAAAGTTGGACCCAAAGGAAATCATAAACAACCCCCAAACCTTTCAATCTATGAACTCAATGACTGGTTTAACAGGATACAGGATACATAGGAAATGAAGGCCTAGGGCTGGGGAGATGGCTGAGTGGGAAGGAAGTCCTTGCTGTGTAAGTATGAGGACCGCAGTTTGGATCCTTAGCACGTAGGTTCCTGTAATCCCAGAGATGGGGAAACAGGAGGTTCCCAGGCTCTTCTGGGCCAGCAGTCTAGCCTAATGGACTAGCTCCAGGTTCAGTGAAGAGTCCCGGTCTCAAAAAATAAGGTGGAGAGTCATAGAGTAAGACTCCTGAGGTTGACCTCTGGCCTCTAGACACACACACACACACACACACACACACACACACACACACAGAGAGACAGAGAGACACACACACACAGACACACATAAATAATCCAGTACTTGGGAGACTGAGGCAAGAGGATCTTGAGTTTGAAGTCAGCCTAGGCAATTTATTAAGACCGTCTCAAAAAGACAAAAACATAAGAAATAAAAATAAAAAGAGGGAGTATATAAAGGGACAACAAAGCCAGGTGTGGTGGCACTCTGTGAGTTCAAGGCCAGCCTGGTCTACAGAGCAAGTTCCAGGGTAGCCACAGTGGTTACACAGAGAAACCTTGTCTCAAAAAAATCAGGCGGGGTGGGAGGCGGGAGGTGGGGAAGGCAAGCAGAAGCAATATTCTAAGAAAAAAAAAATGGGTGAAATTTTTCTTAAATTCATTAAGTCAGACCTAAGTATTCCTAGGACTCCAACCCAGAATAATACAAAGACAACCATACAGAGACCTAAAACAGTTTATTGCTGAAAACAATCAGAAAACTAGTGAACGCAGACAGCAGGGGACATATGCTTAGGCAAGAATAAGACAAGGATGATTGAAATGATCAAAAAGAACTAACAGAAAACAAAAAGCCAGGAAAAAAGGAGGTCTCCTGATGTCAAGACAGGTGATCTCCAGATTTCTTGCTAACCAGAGAGTAGGCATTTTTACAGTTCAAGGCACATTAAAAGCCTGGTGGTGGCGCCCACCCTTAATCCCAGCATGAGAGACAGAGGCACTGGAAGAGTTCGAGGCCAGCCTGGTCTACAGAGCAAGTTCCAGGACAGACAGGGCTACACAGAGAAACCCTGCCTCAAAGGAAAAGTTAGAAAGAAAGATAATGCTTCTTGTACGAGAAATATTTTCTGATACAATGTTTAATGCAGAGGTTCTCAACCTGTGGGCCATGACCCCTTTCCCAAAAAAAATACTTATGATTTCCAACAGCAGCAAAATTATATTTATGAGCCGGGCGGTGGTGGCGCACGCCTTTAATCCCAGCACTCGGGAGGCGGATCTCTGTGAGTTCGAGGCCAGCCTGGGCTACCAAGTGAGTTCCAGGACAGGCACAAAGCTACACAGAAAAACCCTGTCTCGAAAAACCAAAAAAATAAAAAAATAATAAAAAAAATAAAATAAAAATTATATTTATGAAGTAGTAATGAAAATAACTTTATACTTGGAGGTCACCACAACATAAGGAACCATATTAAAGGGTCAGAGCATCAGGAAGGTTGAGAACCACTGGTTTAATAGATGGGATAGTGTTCAAGCAATACAAGGTGATTGTAAGTCCCAACACTTGGGAAGCTTAGGAGGAAGCCCACCGGGATCCAAGGCCAGCCTGGGCCCCATAAGCAAGACACTTGTCTGGGAAGAAAGATAGAAGGAAGAAATTGAATAAATGAACTCTTAAACACTCTGGCTACTGAATACTGTAGCTACTGACATGGATGGAAAAAATACAGATATATGCATATAATTATGTTAAAGAGGGTCTAGGCATATAAAACCTTAAAGAGAAAACCATCTACCTATAAAGGGATAGAATGGAAAGTTTTCAATACATTTTTTTCAATGCAAAATTTTCTCAAGTTATAAAACAGATATAAAGACAAAAAGTATAATCTTTAAATTCAATTTCACATAGGAATATAAATAAAGACCTTAAAATAATACAGAATTCAGGGCAGTACATTAAAAAAAAGGAAGCTAGGCAGATTCACTTAAAAATGCAAGATAAGTTCAACATTATTGGAATAACCCGTATTTGCATACTGAAAGTAAAAGTAAGTAGATACAGAAAAGACAATCATAAAATTTACTGCTTTACACACACACACACCCCAAACAAAAAACCCCAAACTCCTATCTTAGGTGATAGGCGTTTGACAGGGTAGCTATCTAAGGCAAAAGAACACACTTAGACGCACTCTAATGAAAGTACCAATACAAGTGTTGCTCTGGCTTAATAAATACATACGGTTTGCCACTTTATTTGAATCTATTAGTTACTGTGTCCAAGTGTTTACGCACTTGTTGGGGTTGGGGTACCCACCATCCCCACATTTCCCCAGAGTACTCTTGAGTAGGACCAGCAGAAAATATTAGTTAGAAGGATAGAGGGGGGAGAAACGGAAAATACAGGACAGCCTGGAGAGGGCCTGACTGGCTCTGCCCTAGAGTATTTAAAGGAATGCCAAGGGGTGGAGCAAAATACACCCCCCTCCCCCCAGCACAGCCAAGTGCAGATCTCAGACACCTGCACCCAGGCCCAGTGGTCCAACCATGCTCTCTATGCGGACCTGCAGGGTAAAGCCACTAGGAAACCTAAAAATGGGCTCCCACACGCAATTTTTAAAAGATCACCAGATTCCGCAACAGCAGAGAAGAGCTCCAATATACTGAGATTTTTTTTTTTTTTTTTTCTCGAGACAGGGTTTCTGTATGTAGCTTTGCGCCTTTCCTGGAACTCACTTGGTAGCCCAGGCTGGCCTCGAACTCACAGAGATCCACCTGGCTCTGCCTCCCAAGTGCTGGGATTAAAGGCGTGCGCCACCACCGCCCGGCCTATACTGAGATTTTGACATGTCAGAAAAGAACATACAAATGGGCCCTGGAATCACGTCGCCTGGATTAAGATGTCTATCTATGCAAAAGAAAACATAGGTTCGTGAAACTCTAATTCTGTTGCAAACCTTTAAAAGTTGCAGACGCATTTGTTACTGATTCAAATCACAGCATATAAAAACTTTACAGGCCGTAGACAGACAGACAGACACACACACGCACACACAATCTGGCACACAAAGGCCACCCGCAGATTTAGAATTCTTGTTTTAAGAGTTGTTCTTTCAACTCTCAACCCGAAACGTTAACCGAGTTACGCTGGACAAGAAGGCCAAGGGTATAAGCTTGGGTTCTAGGTTGCGTAAAAGTGACCTTTGGGGCGTTCAACCAAGTTCTGGAGAGGCTGTAAACAGCCTTTCCAATGACTTTTGCTCCCAATCCTCGTCCAGGCAGGGCCGGCGTCGCGCTCGGCCACAGACCCAAGCTCGAAGCTTTGAAGACCGGTCAGGCTGTCGCGACCCCCCCGTCCCGCAAATAAAAAGCCGCCGCTTTTCTTTCAAGCACCGGCACCCGTGAAGCCCGCAGGGCGCCCCGGGGAGACCTCGCGGCGGCTGCACAGCCAGCAGATGTCAGCCTCGGAGAGCCGCTCGGCGCTCGTCCGGGCCGGCGGCCGGCAGGCGATGCCTCCCCCCATAACGGCTTCAACCGCCTCCTGCCAGGTCCCCGCCCCGGCCGCAACTCGCGTCCCAAAGGTTTCGCACTCACTGGAAAGTGGGGCCGGGGCCTGGGCCCGGGCCGGAGCCGGCCCCGGGAATGCGGCGGGTCTCCCAGGGTTTCGGGGGCGGCGGCGGCTGGGACGCCATCTCTCCGCCTGCTCCGTCCGCTACGGCTCAGGGCCGCGACTGCGCCGGCTAGGCGAAGGCTCGCCTCGTTTGCCAGGCGCGACGGGAAGAGCGCCGAGCCCTCCACCCCGCCCACGCCTGACGTCAGGCCAAGGATTGTGGTCCGCTTAAGCTGAGATGAGAGGGAGGAAGGGGGCATCTAATCCATGGGGGTCGGGGGAGGGGAGGGGGACGGAACGCTCCTTTTTTATTTTCCCTAGTTTGGGTTTCAAATTTGAGTAGGGGCTCATCGACATTTCCGGCAGCAGCTAATACGCCCTAGATGCCGAGTCCCACGGAGGCTTCTTTGCGGGTGGACCCCTGGGCTAGCAGTGAAACCCCTTGCTGTGTGCGTTCGCGGAGCTAGCCTGAGTGCAGGACTGCAAGCCCGCCGGCCTTACAGATCGCCCTGCAGACAAGAGGGGGCGTTCACGCAGTCCGTTCGAGAAAGGCCTGGTACTTTCGTTCTAAAGCTCTCGTTTCCTTGGGGAACAGAACTGTTAGCGCAGCAGGTGCTCTGTCTTTAGTCTTCCCCGGTCCACCCACGGCCCAAAGGCTTTAAATCTTGGCTCCAGTCTCTTGGGAGAAGGTAAGGCCGAGGAAGTATGAGGTGAGGGGTTAGGGACTGGGTGCAAAAAAGGTGTGGCTGGAGTCCTTTTTGTTTGTTAGCCAGGTGGAGTGAGTGGGAAGTTTCTAGGACCTTAGCAGAGAGAGTTAAGGGCTGTGAGCGTTTCCCATGCCTCTCCTGCCTGTGTCCCAGGAGGAACCGCGCCTGTGCATGTGGTCATGCAGTTACACAGATCTTATGGGAGAAACGCAGACTATTTCAGGGTTGCTTTTTTTCCTCCATGTGCTTTATTCTTTCTTCCCTTTTTCGATTATTATTATTATTTTGTAATTGTAAAAACAAAAAATTAGCCTTTCCTCTCCTTTTGATGAGGCTGGGCTAGTTAATGTGGCCTGTGGAGAAAGGAAGTCAATCCCTGTAGACATTCTGATACCTGGGAGGGGCTTCTGTTGCAACTTTCGAGTTCTTTCTGTAAAGGAAACAAACAGCGAAAGTCTTAACAGCGGAGATCCACGTTGAAAAACTTAAGTGTGAGAGGTATTTCTCAGGGCTTGTTTTCCGAGGTCACAACTGATTTCTTTTTACAAAATCCTACCATTTTATCACATCGAGATGAAATAACCGTCTTCAAGGTGTATGTCCGTTTAATGTTAACGTGCTTGGGGAGTCACTGGAGTATTGCTCGGTGAGAGTGGCACTGAGTCCTTTTACAGTTCTCACACTTTGATTATTAACACACTCACGAGGGTTTTGCTTGTTTGAGACTTTATCAAATCACTCAGGACAGGAGGTTTGGCAATTCTCAACAGGTCTGGGAACTTTTCAGAGCCTGGAGATTGTGATTGTTATTTATTGGCTTTGCACGACACCTTTATTCTAGTGAACTATGGAGAAATAGCATTCAGTCTTTAAGCCAAAACAAAGAGCCTAAATTTGAACATTGTTAACTAGGTCCAGAGGTAAGGTTTCACTGTGAAGTGTAGCATGAATCTTAAAAGTTCTTATTGCCGGGCGGTGGTGGCGCACGCCTTTAATCCCAGCACTCGGGAGGCAGAGCCAGGCGGATCTCTGTGAGTTCGAGGCCAGCCTGGGCTACCGAGTGAGTTCCAGGAAAAGGCACAAAGCTACACAGAGAAACCCTGTCTCGAAAAACCAAAAAAAAAAAAAAAAAAAAAAAAAAAGTTCTTATTAATAAAATCAAACCCGGGGCCAGTTATTGCGGTGAAATGCTGGATGGTCAGAGAGACAGAACAAGCCACAGCTAACCTCACCTGGCCAACTTCTCAGCTGGTCTTGTTTCCTCAGACTGGAAGCCTCTGTGTCCTCATATCCGAATGGCTCTCAGCTGAACTGCTGCTCGAAAGGCTGAACGCTTAACCAGCCAAATGCTTCTAGTTTCTGGTCCTCATGCCTTATATACCTTTCTGCTTTCTACCACCACTCCCTGGGATTAAAGGCTCGCTTTCTGGGATTAAAGGTGTGTGTCACCATGCCTGGCCGTTTCCAATGTGGCCTTGAACTCACAGAGATCCAGAGGGATTTCTACCTCTGGAGTGCTAGGATTAAAGGTGTGAGTGCCACCATTTTCTAGCCTTTGTATCTAGTGGCTGTTCTGTCTCTGACCCCAGATAAGTTTATTAGGGTGCACAATATTTGGGGGGGAACACAATACCACCACAGTGAAGTGTCCTTTAAAAGAGCTTATTGATTTGTTTTTTTTAGAAAAAGGTGTATTTGTTTCTCTTTTGAATTAAAGGTTAATTCTGTATTGAATCAAATGTTTGATGTTAACTAACACTAAAGTTTTTCTGTCTGGCCAGCTCTCTCCCAAATAACCACACAGAGACTTATTAATTATAAATGCTCGGCTGTTAGCTTAGGCTTGGTTTTTAGCTAGTGCTTATAACTTAAATTAACCTATTTTTATTAATCTGTGTGCTGCCCCAAGTCTCCTTTACTTCATGTAAGTACTTTCCATCTTGCTTGTTCTGTGGTCTCATGGCACCTCCTCCAACTCCACCCTTTTTCTCCCCAGCATTTTCTCTGCACCAAAAATCCTGCATAGCCATTGGCCAATCAGCTTTTTATTAACAATGTTAGCAACACATCCTCACAGTGTACAGAAGGATTATTCCGTAGCATTTCTCTATTAGGGAATTGTCCCTCCCCCTCTCTTCCTTCCTTCCTTTCCAGAGTCTCACTCCATAGCCCAGACTGGCTTTGACTCCCTATTAAGCCCAGGTTGGTCCTGAATTCATGGTGATCCGCTTGCCTTGGCCTCTTGTGTACTGAAACTACAAGTGCATTTTACATAATTATTTTTAGCTCCTCACAGAATCTTTACTTGACATTAAACTAGCAGATTAAGTGAGCTGGTGGAAGGGATTCAGATACTGAAGTAAATCCTTGACCACACAGAGTTTCTTTTTTTTAATAGAGTATGTTCTCATATTTTAAGCACTCTCTTGAAAGGTTTACACAGGCAATCCTGAGTGGTCCCCAGGCCTGGTGTCTGAAAGTTCTTACTGTCATGTCCAGAATGAGCTTGACTTTCTTTGTTCATCTTCCCTATAACTCACATACTCACGTAGTCAAGTTCATATTTTAGAATATAGATACAACAAGCATTGTTGAAAAGTGTAAAACAGAGTTTTTCAAATGAAAGCTAGTTTTTCTTAAGGGCATATTTGTATGTAGCAGTAAAATCCTGAAACTGTTCATTTTGTTTTTCTTTTTTCTAGTTATAATTATTCAGTATGTTTCCACTGAGTGAGGAAAACAAGCATGTGGCCCAGCTGTTGTTTAGTTCTGGTACCTGTCCAAGATGTATCTTCAGATTGTGTGGTGTGGATCTTCATGCACCTTACAGACGCCCATCCAAGGTATTTTCTTTTTAAGTTAAGGGATGTCTTTTATGGTTTAGAACCAATGTCACTAGCTTTGAGTACAGTGGCCCATAACTCCACTAAAGAAGGAAAATTAATAAAACTATTCCTACTAAGGTAATTTTGGAATTGCAATTACCTTAAAAATTTGATGTAGAAGCCGGGTGGCGGTGGTGCACACCTTTAATCCCAGCACTTGGGAGGCAGAGACAGGTGGATCTCTGTGAGTTTGAGGCTAGCCTGGTATACAGAGTGAGTTCCAGGACAGGCTTCAAAGCTACAGAGAAACCGTGTCTTAAAAAAACAACTCCCCCCCCAAAAAAAATTGATGTAGGAATATAGTTGCTTTTTGATTGATTACATTACCATTTAACAGTTAGTGTAGAGAGGGGTCTTTGTTGGAATTTTTTGCTACATTCATTATTTGTGTAGACCTTTTTTTTTTTTTTTTTTGGGTTTTTAGAGACAGGGTTTCTCTGTGTAGCTTTGCGCCTTTCCTGGAACTCACTTGGTAGCCCAGGCTGGCCTCGAACTCACAGAGATCCGCCTGCCTCTGCCTCCCGAGTGCTGAGATTAAAGGCATGCACCACCACTGCCCGGCCTGTGTAGACATTTTATAAAGGGCATCTAAACAAAATAGCACAAGGTAATGCTTCTTACCTGACATTAATCCTATACAACAGGAGGGGGCAGCTTCATAGTCCTATTTTCTTCTTTTAAATAGAAAATGAGTTTAGTTACTTTTTTTAATTAAATTTTACCTATTATTTTTATGAGTATGTATATATTTATGAGTATGGTGTGTGTGTGTGTGTGTGTGTGTCTGTCTGTCTGTCTATGTCTGCTCACACAGCTGTATATGTGGGAGTTAGTTCTCTTCTTCCACCATGGACCCTGGGGTCGGTCTGTCTGTCTGTCTGTCTGTGTCTGCTCACACAGCTGTAGATGTGGGAGTTAGTTCTCTTCTTCCACTATGGACCCTGGGAAGTCAAACAGGCTTGTGTGCCATATGCTTTTACCCCATAGGCCGTGCTGCTTGCCCTGGTTATGTCCTTGTGTGTTACCATCTATGTGTACATACGTATTCTTCTGTGCTGGGCATCGAACCCAGGGCTTCATGTGTGCCAGTGAATCCTGGTACTGATCCATGTCCCCAGCCTACTACCTGTTTCACTCAGTGAAGGGGATATGTCCTGAGAAGTGTGCCCTTCGATGGCTTTGTGCTCGTGGGAACCTCACGGAGTGTGCTTAAATTAAGATGCAGTGTTACCAGGCAGTCCGCATTGTCAGGAGCATCGTGTGATACCTGGCTGTGTCAGGAAGCCTTTAAAAGTAAGTGCTTAGCGTAACACAAGAAACTTACAGAAATTTTCACATTTACAGTAATACATAGAGAGCTGTCATTGAATAGAATATCTTCACATAAAATATAGAATATGCCTGTGACATACAGTTGATACTAACAGTGACTTTTTTTCCAAAGGCAAATAGCCGTATACATGTGTAAAATATATACATTCATACACACATACTCAGTTTATTTTAAAAATTGCTACTTTTATGTAGTAATCGCTATTGTTTTTCTATATGATTGTGTTGTTTCTACTGTGTTAGAAATAATAATAGTTCCTAGTGTTTGTCCAGTGTTACTACATGTTAAGCTTTCATTTACTCTTTTGTAAGTACATGCAATGATTATCTCTATTTTCAGATGAAGCGATTGAAACACAGAGAGGTTGAGCAGCCTGCCCCAAGTTAAACAGCTATTAAATGAGCAAGCTAGGAATTGAGCAGTGTGTCTGAATCCAAAGCCTAGGGTTCGGAGCTAGAAGACGTGGATTTGAACCTCAGTTCCGCCACTGTACGCCTTCACTCCTCTGTCCATGGGAGTGGTGACACCCTCTGCCTCCCAGGATTTTAAGGACATGATCTATTGAGTATGTGAAAGCAATTGGAAACCAGAAGTGACACATAGGCAGTGACAGTTGCTGTGTGTGTGAATGCTCAGCTTACAGCCAGCTTTGGGTAGTCTTCCTTATATACTTTTCCACACGTCACACTGTACTGGATTCAAATACATTTTATAGAGAGAGACTGTCAGCAACTTTGACTGTAATGTTCTTTGTGAATAAATATAAACAAAATATTCGAAGGCTTTTTTGAAATAGTTTAAGCTTTGTTTTGTTCTAGTCATATAAGCAGTACGTGAGGACATACATGTACATACTATGTTATACTCATGTTACAGATATTAGGTAGCAATCGACATTTGTGTGGGCTGTAATATACCTGAATGTGTGGGTGTAGGTGTGAATTTTTTGTGAAAATTGGAGTGCTAATGCATCAACAAAACAAATTTAATGTTTGAATGAAAAATATTCTTAAGCTAGTATAGACTAACTGAATTCAAATGATTGTCCGACAACTGAGCTGATATGGAAGAACCACAGGAAAGCTGAGCATTTGGAGGGGGTGGCAGAAGAACTGGAGTGTTCTTAAGGGGAGGCTTGTTTTTACATTCTAACTCAAGGGATGACAGAAATGTAGAAGAGGGCATCTTTCGCTTAATGCTATAAATGGACTGTAATCAAGGCGCCAGATGTTAGCACTGCCTAATCTAGGTATTTTGGTAAATTGCCTCAAAAATTGTCTTCACTTGCTCAACCTCTAAATGATGAGATTTCACCTTAACTAACACTGTGCTGTGAAGTGTTAAATAACTTAGCAAGGAAAAAATCAGCTTGTATTTTCCTGTGTGTGTGTGTGTGTGTGTGTGTGTGTGTGTGTCTGTCTGTCTGTCTGTCTGTCTCTGTTCTTTGCTGTTGGAGTTGGAACCCAGGGCTTCATGCATGCTAAGCAGGTATTCTATCACTGAACTATATCTTCATCTCAGTATATGTACACACATACACACACATACACATTGTTTTGTTTTTGAGACAGGGTTTCTAAATATAACTAACGGTCCTGGCTGTCTTGGAACTCACTCTATAGACCTGGCTGGCCTCAAACTTAGAGATCCACCTGCCTCTGCCTCCCAAGTGCTGGGATTAAAGGCTTGGCCACCACTGCCCGGCCCCAGTTTATGTTTTTTGTGTTTTAGTAATTAGAATTGAATTTTTTTTAAATTGGTAGTTGAATGACCTTCCCAATAGAAATATAAGCCAGATTTGTAAATTTGTTGATGGAGCCTTTCTACTTAAGATTAAGGTTTTAGCTTCACTGATTTGTGAAATTCATTCTGGAAAAATATTCACATATATAATAGCCATTTGATTAGTGTGTGGATTAAATGCATTAATAATAAATTCTTCGATGTCGCATTAAGGACAGAAATCAAAGCACTAGTCCTTGGTGTCATTTAACCAATTGGGAGCCCAGATTTGAACTCTCTACCTTGTTTTCGTGTGTCTGTCATTCTCTGCCTCCTGGTGTGTGAGTCTGAACTGTGCCCACCCAAAGGCTGTCTTGTAAATTTATCCCTGTATCTGTCTGTCCTTATGTGTCCATTCCCAACAAAGGACTTTGTTCTCTTTTATTTTTTAATATATTTTTAAATTTTATTTTTAATGGTGTGTGTCTGTGGGTGTATATCACATGTGTGGGTGCCTGCAGAGGCTAGAGGCATTGGATCCCTGGGGCTGGAGTTACACAGTTGTGAGCCACCTGAAGAGGTTCTCTGGAAGAACAATACATGTTCTTAACCACTGAACCACCTCTCTAACTATTTCTTTTATTGAACAGCATAGAAATCATCACATGGAGAAGGAATGAGGAATGCTTTACAGAACTATTTAACAGTTTTACAAGGAGTTAGTTCTGACTCCAGCTGACCCAGGTAGCAAACCCTGTCAGTCAGTAGCTGAATATTCAGCTGCTTTCAGCATTTATGGTGGATATTCATTTTATAAGGCTGCTTTTAGCTCATTTGCTGTTTCTAGCAAATGATTATCATAATATACATGCACATTACTCTTGGGCCAAGGGTATGGGAGAGTACATAATTTAAGATTATAGCTATGTGTTAGCTTAGGTTATAAAGGATTACATGGGAAAGCCAAGGCAAGGTTGGTTGTTAGTTGTTCCCTTAAAGGCAGGTTAAACGGACAGGTTGGGCACACAGTAGGACAGCAGTCTGAAGTGACTTCAAGGTGCACTTTTTTTTTTTTTTTTGTGGTTTTTCAAGACAGGGTTTCTCTACGTAGCTTTGCGCCTTTCCTGGAACTCACTTGTTAGCTCAGGCTGGCCTCGAACTCACAGAGATCCGCCTGGCTCTGCCTCCCGAGTGCTGCGATTAAAGGCGTGCGCCACCACTGCCTGGCCAAGGTGCACTATTAACTGACTGAGTTTCAGCAAGAGTTCCAGCCTCTTAGTATGTAAGATATTTCTATTACAATGCACAAGTTGGTCTCAGACTCCCTAGAAAGCCATTGCTGTAGTAAATTGGTTACTCCTGGATTGATGTAAACCAGCGTTGCATGAGTCCATGCTGTTATAATCCTCTCTACACCTTGTTTTGAGACAGTGCCTCACTGTGTAGCCCTAGGTGCTTGAACTCACAAGGATCCGCTGCCTCTGCCTCTGAGCACTCTAGTGGGACCAGAGGCCTGGGACCCAGGACAGGCATGGCAGTTGGGACAGTACACGCCTTTAATCTCAGTGCTCAGAGGTAGACAGATCTCCTATGTGACATTCATGCGTGATTGATGACTGAATTTATTATTAATGCATTTAATCCACACACTAATCAAGTGCCTATTTTATGTGTGTATGTTTTTCCAAAAGAATTTCACAAATCAGTGAAGCTAAAACCGTAATGTTGAGTAGAAAGGCTCCGTCAACAAATTTACACATCTGTCTTGTAGTTCTTTTGGGAAGGTCATTCAACTGCTAATTAAAAACAAAAACAAAAAAAGACACGTTACCACACCTGGCTGACTTTCACTCTTAGGAATCTCAAAGCCACTTTAAAATGCTACTGTTTTTTCATAACTTTTCAGGAGTTGTTCAATGATCTACAGAAATTTCTAGAAACTGAAAAAGATGAATTAATTGTGGAAGTTCCAAACCCACCATTGAAGAAAATTCGTCTTCAAGAAGACGGAATGGATAATTTGAGTGGAAATGGAGAGGAGGGGATCTCTGCCACGGAAGAGGAAAGCATTGCCTCCGAGCCTTCAAATTTGAGTGTGTGCAATGTTTGCTTAGGAATTCTTCAAGAGTTCTGTGAGAAAGAGTTTATTATAAAGGTAAACAATCTCACCATAGGTGTGATCAGAGACGGTGTTAGCCTTAAAGCTAGAGTTCTTATACCTACCATTCCTAAACAGTACTGTTCTTTTCAACTTGGTCAGACCACTTGATCACTGAAATCTCTTCCTAATTAGAAAAGACCAACTATTCTGAAATGTTGTATCAACATATTGCAAAATTAATAAGAACTGTCTGACACTCAACATGTGGTCCTGAAACTACCAGTTGTGTAGGGTGGGAACTAACACATGCTTCATCTCAGGATGTCTGTGAAGAGTGCTCCACCCACATGTATCAGTTACACTTGTTGCCTTTGTTTTGGACAGTGCTAGAGACTGGCCAGGCACATGCTGGGCACCGCAGTGCTAGAGACTGGCCTGGCACGTGCTGGGCACCGCAGTGCTGGAGACTGGCCTGGCGCGTGCTGGGCACCGCAGTGCTAGAGACTGGCCTGGCACGTACTGGGCACTGCAGTGCTGGAGACTGGCCTGGCGCGTACTGGGCACTGCAGTGCTAGAGACTGGCCTGGCGCCTGCTGGGCACCACAGTGCTACTGAGCCTCCGCCCCCAGCGCCTAAGTGAATGTTGGGAAATCGTGCAGTGCCATCTCCTGGGAGGAATGTTATGACTAGAGCCACATTTTCAGCAATTCTTGGGAGTTTATATATTTGTAATATTCTTTTAGGTGTGCCAAAAGGTTGAAGCCTCTGGGTTTGAATTCACCAGTGTGGTTTTATCGGTTTCCTTCCCACCACAGCTGTCTGTGAGAGAGGTAAGGTCATTTGCACACTTCAGAGCATGTATGAAATGTATGCTGGGAATTTCTAATTTCTAAAATAAAAGTGAACAAAGCTGGGAATGTAAGCCGGGCATAGAGGCTCACACTTGTAATCTCAGTACTGCTGTGGAAGCCAGCTGGGGGGATTTGACGCCATCCAGGGCATGCTGTGTGTACAGAACCAAGACTGCAATGGAGGTGCATGATGGGACATGAGCAAGTGTGGCCAGAAATGCCCCAGATTCATTACATAGTTGACTTTGAATTAGTTTTTGTTGTCAGTTTTTTTTCTTGCAACCCCTCCACGTTCAGTAACGTGACCCCAGATGTGGTTGCCACCCCAGTCTGAAGCTGGGTTGATAAAAACCACATTTAGCTAAAAAGTACATAATTTGAGAACTTTTGAATTTGAAGTTTCTTCTCCTAGATAGTTGTCTTGGTTAGGGTTTCTATTGCTGTGAAGAGACACCATGACCACAACTCTTATAAAGGAAAAACATTTAATTAGGCTCGCTTACAGTTTCAGAGGATTAGTCCGCTATCATCATGGTGGGACATGGTGGTGTGCAGGCAGACATGGTGCTGGAGAAGGAGCTGAGAGTTCTACATCTTGATCCTCAGGCTGCACAAGCAACTGTTGTCACTGGGAGTAGCTTGAGCTTAGGAGACCTCAGAGCCCCTCCCCCACAGTGACACACTTCCTCCACCAAGGCCACACCTCCTAATAGTGCCACTCCTTCTGGGGGCCATTTTCTTTCAAACCACCTCAATAGTGGTTTTTAAACTTTTTAACATGTATAAGATTTATTCATAGCTAGGCATGGTGGCTTCTGTCTGTAATCCCAGTATTTAGAAGCTTGGGACAGAAGAGTTGTCAGGAGTTTGAACCCAACCTGGTGAATTTCCCAAGCACGATTCCAGAGATTTGTATGGTCAGTCAGATAGGGCCTAGGAATTTGCATTCTAAACAAACTCACTGGTGCTGTTGTTACAAAGACTACAGTTTGAAAAACTAATACTCAGGTTTTTTTTTACATTTTTTTTTGTGTGTGTGTGTGTACACATGTGTAGAAGTCAGGGGTGTGTGTGTGTACACGTGTAGAAGTCAGGACAACTTGGAGTAACTGAGTCTGTCTTTCTGCCGTGTGGGTCTCAGGTGTTGAACTTGACAGCTGCCTTTACCTGCTGAACCATCTTGCCAGCTCAAAATTAAGAAATAAAAAAAAAAAAAACTTATGTTCCTGAGTGGAGGGAGACGGACATGGGATATGTATTTTGGTAAATTAGGTGAATTTCAAGCAATGCAAGAAAAAGTGGCATCAACATCTGAGCTAAAAGATAAGTTACAATTCTTAGGCAGTTCAGAGAAAGAAAAAATTCAAATTCGAATCCAAACCAAATTATTCTAACCAATAAAAGAAAGTTTAAAGAAAAATCACCATAAAGAATTGGGAAGCAGGTATGGTGATTCATGCCTGTAAATACAGCCCTGGGGGAGCTGAGGCAGGATGGCTGCTATGAGCTTAGGGCCAGCCTGGACTACATGGGAAAAGCTTGTCTCAAGAAATAATAACTTTAAAAAGGTAAAAGTGAGAATGAGGTGTATGTCTGAGACAAGGGGATCATGAATTGGTCTTGGGTTATACAGTAAGATCCTGTTGAGAGGGAGAGGTTTTTCTTTTGAAAAACTTTAAGTATTGTGAGTAGTCCGATGAATTCCCTGTATAACTGTTGACAAATGAAACAATTGAGTTTTATTTTGCAAAGTTGAGATCAGTTACAAACAAAACAAAACTTAAAAGTGACAGAGTCACATTAACGCAGATATGAGAAGGAGGCTTAGATCTGTTAGGACAGCAGCAGAGAACTGGGCCCTCCAGTGCATAAAGCTTGCAGGAATTCCTGGGGAGATGTGCAGGTTAGTTAGGACCTGTTTGGAGTGCTGGTACACGGCTGGGATGGGGAGAGAAAGCTGAGTTCTGAAAATCCTACTTTGCTTCTGGCCTGTCTATCAGGGAAAATGTGATCTTTCTCAAAAACAAAAGGTTGAGTTTTAGGGGGAATGAAGGCTCTGCAAGGTGAAGCTTTCCTAAGGGGGTTCAGGTGTTCTGGCGTCGTAAATTCCATTTCAAGGCGGTCCTTGGGGCCGGTGAAAGGCAGCACACTTTCCAGGTGGTTGGAGACAGAGTGTGGTTCACCTTTTCCCAAGGTGAGTAATTCTGAAAATTAGCACCTGGTGACTTGACTGCAGACCGCAGTGAGGTTCTGGACTGGGGGCCCCGGGCTGAGCTGTGGGCACTGAGCACGAGGAAGCACAGCACAGAGCAAGTTTGCAGAGCAGAGCGTGTCTGCAGCATCTGGCAGGGCTGGTAGAGCATGGCAGCGGCGGCAGTGGCACCCACAGGTGACCACTCTTCTTTCTCGTGATAACTTCCTGAAAGTGGCTGGAACACGGACAGGCCTGAGTACGGTTGGCTGGACTGTGCTGGACTGTCTGTATCCAAAAGGAGCTGACCGAATGACAAGTGCTAAGCGGGCCAGTGCTCCTAAACATGGCCCGAAGGTCAGGCGTGGGAAACTCCACTGAGGGTAGATGCTGAAATAGTTGCTGGGTCTTGACTTTCTGTCCTCCCAAATCCTGGCCTCCGAAGGTAGGACACAGAAGCCCTTTGATGACGCCTGCACATGGGAACACGAGCGTCCCTGAAGTGCAGGGACGGTCCCAATGTGCACTTTCTTTCCCACTCTCTCCTGCATAGTTTTCTTGTAGTGAAGGAAGGATGAGAACCCTCACTATGGCCTACATGACCCGGGGTGAGAGTCGAGCAGATGTGCTGAATGTTCTAGTTAATGCACAAGAGCTTAGAAACAACCTACAGAGACGAAATAATAAGAATAAATATGAGTTCTTACACTTGAGCAGCTGCCAAGTAAAGGAATGAATTATGTGTCTACAGAGACATCTTAGTAGTGCAGGTTAGCACTGGTTAACGGGAGCTAATGAGATGGTACAAGGTGGGGTACGGTGTAGATACTGTTTGCGTCTCAGCCCGTGTGGGATGAAAAGGTGACAGTTGTAGAGCGTCAGCTTAGATGGATGTCGGCTTGAGAAGGAGCAGGGACAGGTGAGGTGGCATTTCGGCTAGTCCACGTGCAGACGGCAGATGCAGGACGGAAATAATTCTCCTCCCAAAGGACTTCCCAGAGAGGGTAAGTTTTCTATCACAATTAACCTGGGGGCTGGGGGCCACATCGCAGGTACGCAGAAGGAAGCTCTTAAAGCCTTTTCCTCGTGAAGATCCAGTGTAGTTTTAATCTGTTGCATTGCCTCCCCTGCGAGTCTACATCTTTTTGGTTCAGATAAAGAGGACAATGATAAGTAATTCCAGCTGGTGGGCTTGGTGAGCCAGGAAGTTTTCTGGGATTACGTACAGGAGCGTGAGTGACTCGTGTAGCCATGCCACTGAAAAGGCCACCTCAGCGAGAATGGTGACCCGTGAAAGTTGCATCATGGGATCCGTATACAACCTGTACCCAGCTGCTCTACCTGAGAGTCTCTTGTCTCCCTGAACTTGTTTGCTGTCATCTAATCTCATGAGTCTCAGGAGTGTCTGTCCGTGGAGAGAATGTTTCAGTCTAGAGGAAATGGTTGCACAAGTCTTCCCTTTCTGCTGGCTTTTACACTCCTCTGCGCCTTCCTCTTCCTCTGTGATGCTCCCAGGCCTTGGCGGGGAAGGGCACTGTAAATGTGGGATTATTGTCCTGTTTCTGCCTGAGCCTCGGTCACTATGCCGCAGCAATAGACAATTATTCTCAGATGTTTGACTAGTGAGTCTCTGCAATAAGCATCTCGCAACACGAAGGAGAAATTTCCTTCCATCATTGAGGCTGAGAGCAGTAGTAATCTGTAGTGTAAACACAAATGTTTGGAAATCAGTTTGACACACACGTCACATCTGTTTAATGGAACAGTAACAACTCCCATTTGTAGCCTGTAACCTCAGTCACGAGTGTCCTGGGCTTGCAGCACTGTACAGGTTCCTTCTTGTGACGTGAGTCTTAATCCACGTGGACTTTTGTGCTGCTGTTGCCCTGCGTTCACTACTGGCTTCTGTAAAGCCGTACATAGCACGGCACTGAAACAGTTAATGGAAGAGTGCCCCATTATTAGGCTAAACTGGGAATGAGAGTATTCCACTTAGTCTTGTTAATTCTTTGAGGTTTATCTTTACCAGCTGAGTCCAGCAGAGGGCGACATTGTACTACCAGTTTGGTTCATTTCACATCGCTCACCCTAGTGACCTAATTAAATGAGTTATACTGTCTTATAAATGTTACTCTGATCATATGAAACACCCTGCTTCTCAATATGCAGTATGGTGTGTTTGGAGTTTTGTCAAATCAAAATATTCTATTTCTTTTCTCCATCCTTTGCATTAAATATTAATTCTGTAGCAGCACTTTTTTTACTTAAGAAATTATCTTTTCTTAAAATTTTATAAATGAATATCTTTTAAAGTTGGTTTTATTTAAATTTGTAGGCTCTGTACCAGTTTGGACCTGATGTGATGTAATTCTTGTAATCAGCACTCAGGAGGCTGACAGAGTTGTGAGTTCAGAGCTCTTTAGGACTATGTAGTGATGCCCTATATTAAAACAGACAAAAGAAAAAAAGATATAGAATGCACATACTCAGTTTTGCATGTATTTATAGATCCTAGGATTTTTTTGAATTGGATTCTTCAATAAAATCCACCCCCCCTTTGCAAATGTCCATACTTATTCTAGAGGACAGTGGTTTTTCTAATTATGTTTAGTTCACAGACCCACCTGCAAACACAGAGAACTACTCATTTAGATGGTGTGTGTGTGTGTGTGTGTGTGCGGGCCTGAGCTGGCTGTCTTCTGATTCAGCAGTTATATTTTCTTCTTTCTCTCCATTTTCCATGCATTTTTAATTTATAATTTGTATGACAAATTATAAGATACACGACGCACCAAAGGTCCACTTTAGTCTCTCACTGACCTGGGCTTTGCCAGTCTGGCCAAGCTGGCTGGCTGGCTTGCCAGAGCCCCAGGAACCCACCTGTCGCCCCTGCATGCCAGCGTGCCTGGCTTTGTCATGTGGGGGGATCAGACTCAAGTCCTCATGTTCTTCACTAAGAGCTGCTTCTGCACATACGTGAGTGGGCTCAGAAGCCAGAGGATGTCACGGGTCCTGCTCTGTCACTCCTTGCCCTAGCGCCTTGAGACAGGCCTCTCAATGGCTATGAGGCTAGGGTGACAGCTCCTGTCCCCACACCCCACAGAACCGGATCACACATCCATATGCAGCCACAGTTGGCCTCTTGAATAGGTACAGGAAATTTGAACTCATTCTCCTGCTTGAACAGCAAGTGCTCTTGTCCACTGGATCATCTTTCCTGTCCCCAGGCTACACTTTAAAAACCCTTTGTAGCACACAAGTACATTCATGCAGCCATCCAAATACATCTTCCTGTACACTGTAACTCCAAGAGCTTGCCCTGCAGAAACACCAGCCAGCATGTACAGCTTTGCACTAAAGGTTATCGAGAAGCCAGTAGGGTGACTCAGCAAGTTAACACCTGTCCCCAAGCCCAAAGACCTGAGTTCAGGCCCCGGGAGCTGCATGGTGAACGGGAGAGAACCAGTGCTCACAAATTTGTCCTCTGACCTCAGCATGCACACCATGGCATGCACAAATGCCCATGTGCACACACACACACACACAAAATAAAATGTAACGATAGTGAAAGAGTCATGGAATCATAGATCTTTAGGAACCTTGCTAGTCCTCTAGAACAAGGCTCCTTAGCTTTTCATGGCATTTACTTTAAAAGATGTTAGTGCATACATTGTGATTTATCACAGCCCTGGCCAGACTCTCTGCAGGTGCAAACACGTTCATACATGTTGAGAATATCTGCAAGTTGCCGACCTTTCTATACAGGGTGATTGCTGCCATTTAGAAGTTGTCACTGTGTGTGTGTGTGTGTGTGTGTGTGTGTGTGTGTGCGCGCGCGCGCGCGCGCGCGCTGTGTTGTCCACGTGACAGTGACTGTGTAGAGATCTGAGGGTAACTTGTAAAGTCAGTTTTCTCCCACTTTATGTGGGTTCCAGGGACCCATCTCACTTTGCCAGGCTTGGAGAGCAAGCACCTTTACCTGCCAAGCCATCTAGCCAGGTCTTTAAGTGTTGTAGTTGTCTATTTATTGTGTATGAATTGTGTGTGACGTGTGTGTGCCACTGTGTGTGTGTGCCACGGTATATGTGTGCTGGTCAGAAGACAACTCTTGCGAGTCAGTTCTCTGCTCCTTCCATGTGGCCTGAGGACTGAATCCTGGTCAGCATGTTTGGAGGCAAGTGGCTTTACCTGTTTTTAATTTAATTATTAATGCTTTTCATGACTTCTGGCCATACTGCCTGCATTGTGATTTGGCCATCTCAGTGGCCCTCTTCAAGTTTAATGTATCTGTATGTGTGGGTTAGCAAGAAGGTAATTTCCCCATCCTTAAGGATAGTGACCACTTGTCTAGCCATCTCATCTTCATTTGAAGAAAAACCAAAGCTCGTAGAGTTCATGTGATGTCCTGTGTCACATGTATTGGAATTTGAATGTTTTTCCACTCCTTTAAAAACATTCCTCTAAAGTCACATTATCTCTTCATCTTATAAATTTATGTATATTTTACTTTACCTGATCATCTTGGCTCCATGAGAATGACTTTCTCTTAACTTCTCACATTGTTTTTATTTCTCAAGTATACAGAGTGATAGGCTTCACTGTGGTGTTCTCATGCATGTGTCATTATACTTGGTTCTGACTCCAGCAGTTGTCAAGTAGGGCTGGATCACCATGGAGACACGCTCTGTATTGGATCCAGGAATGCAGTTGAAAGCACATTCAAGTGTATATTTTAAACCCTTAAAGATATGTATTTACTTTCCAGCGTTGTCTTTTTTCTTGGCCTGTCTCCAGCTGGTCCTTGCGGAGGAAGAGCAAGAAGGAAGAGGTCGCTATGGTTTCCACCGTGTGGATGTGCAGGCTGCATTAAGAACATGAGCAGCCTTAAAAATGCATTGTCACATAGCACCTTCGGAATTTATAGGAAGAATTGGTAGTCTAACAGAATTTAAAGAAAATCAGGAAGAGACAAATCACTTACAACAGTCTCTAGTGAATTATCATATTACACATGGCCACTTACTAACAGTGGAAATCCTTATGAGGTGTTTTGGGTACATAAATTTTTAGGACTGTGGCCTAGTGCACTAAGTTTCAAAAAAAGGGAACTTCTAATTTAGGCTCTTCCTGTTTCTGATTTGAGTTTTCACGTCACACAGAGAAGTCATATCAACCATCTTTTAAAAATATTTTTATTTTGACTGATAAAATTGCTTTGCTTTAAGATTTAATAATTTGACTTATGATTTCTTCTGAAAAGTCATGTATAATGATGACAGTAAATTATGTGTGATTTATACTTATATGAATTTATAAAATAAGTGATTATAAAAAAATGATGATTTATAAGATATAAAACAGCTATATAAGCACTATGTTTTTTAGGAGCAGCAAGATAAAACTCCTTTCTTAAGAAAGCAAGCCACCACTGTTTCCTGAGTATTTGTATAGTGTAATCTTACAGTTATCACAGCCCCCGAAGAAGGCTGTGTTTTTATCTCCATTTTACTGTGATGAAATTGACACTCGAGATCACATTGCTGGTAATATAGAGTTAGGATTTGAACTTTGAGCTAGCCAACTCCAAAGAGAATGCTTTTAATTATTCCTGGCCATACTGCCTGCACTGTGATTTGGTAAGATCTTAAGCATGGGTTATGTTTTGTGTTTATAGGAGAGATGGACCTTCTTCAGTATTTTCTCCAAATGCTGCGATATCTTCAAAGTTAGGAAAAGAATCTTTGGCTTTTTGCTGGTTTGTTTTTAAATGAAATAAGGGCTCTTGTATTATTTTAACAAAAGAAATAATTTGAAGGTGTAGGGAGATGGCCCATTCAGTAAAGTGGTTGCCACACCATCTGAAGGACCTGAGTTTGATCCCCACACCCATGTGAAAAGATCTCCAGCACCAAACACAAAGCCATGTGTAGTGAGTGAAGTGTGCTTGTGATTCCACTGGGGCAGGGGACAGGACGGGCTGGAACTCACGGGCCAGTCAGCTTAGTCTAATTAGTGCGTCTCAGGTCCCCAGTGAGAGGCCTTGTCTCGAGGAAACAAGATGGGGAGCTCCTGAGGAATAGCACCCCAGGTAACTCTGATATCCACATGTGCATGCACACACAGACAGATAATAGAAGGAGTGATGGTAAGTTTTTGTTGCCAGTTTTTGTGTTCTTAATAACTAAAGTTTTGTATATAAGATAAAAATGAAAAATTCAAGCTTTGTTAATAGATGACTAGAATTTGTACAAAAGGGTTTTCAAATAAAATTAAGTTATTTTATTTATTATTGTTGTGTGTATGCATGGTGTATGGCTGTGTGCTTGTGTGTGTGGGGTGTGTGCCATGTGCCATGGTGTGCCTGTGGCAGTCTTAGGACAGCTTTCGGGAGGGGTCCCGGGGACAGAACCTAGGCTCTCAGGCTCCCGTGGCGTGCACTTTGACCTGCTGAGCTGTCCCCCCTTTCTGGCTCCTACTAGCACATGACCTTTAACAGGCCAGCCAGACGGTTTGCGGCAGGGTTGTCAGGAAGTGTTGACGTGTGAACACATGTGCATGGCACGCGTGTGGAAGTGAGAGGGCACCTGTGTGCACTTGCCTCTCTGCTTCCGTCTCTGCGTGCATTTCAGAATTTGAGCTCAGGTACTGGCCTTGCACTTTACCTGCTGAGCCATTACATCAGCCCTAAATTTTTAAAAATTGTTAAAAAAAATTTGTTATGTGCCTGAGTGTATGTATATATGTCACATGTGTATAGCAGCCTGCAGAGGTCAGAAGAGTATCAGAGCCCCTGGAACTGGAGTTATATACAGGTGGTTGTGAGCTGCCACGTGAGTGCTGGGATTCGAACTCAGGTCCTTTGCAAGAGCAGCAAAAGCTTTAACTCTGAACCAGTATTCTTCATTCTCTCTAGTACTTCCTAAATATTTTTGTTTAATTATTTTGATTTCCATTTTCATATTATATTATACAAAGTTAATGATGACGTATGAATATCTCATCACATAGCCATTCTTCAGAAATTTGATTAAAATTTCCCGTACACCAAACTTGTGTCATTAGACCTAGCTTTTAGACAGATCTTCACCAAATTATTCTTAGGAACCTGTGGGGTTTTTTCATCTTCCTTCTCTCACTTTTCAAAACTCTTTCTCTGTTCTCTACCTCCTTTTACTTTCTTTTGTACACGTTATGTCAATGTGTCCAAATAAAGATATTGGCAGGCTTTAAACTGAATAGAACTTAGAGCCCTGCTTCTCTCCAGGATCTTTAAAAAAATTTTTTTTTTGAGAATTTCATACAATTGTACAGTATTTATATCATTTCTGTCCTTCCTTCAACCCCCTTAGCTTCTTCTGTGCCTCCCTTTCAAGTTCATGACCTCTTCCTATAATTATTATCGTGACACACATGCTTGCTTATTTCCTAGGGTCTGTGGTAAAAGGAGACAACTAACTTCCACATGTACATCTGCACACACACACACACACACACACACACACACACACACACACACACAGAACCTACTGAGCCCATTACTGTTCTTATGTACAAGAGTTTAGAGCTGACTACTTGAGGCTGAATAACAACCTATCAAGGCTCGTCCCTGGACAGACTGATTTGCCTTCTCAGTGGCCATTGTTTGCCTGTAGCTAGCTCTTCATATTGTGGTTAACAATCCATTATTGCATTAGCATGTGGATTGATATCGTCCTTATGCAGGTCTTTTTTAGACAACTCTGTTGTTGAGATCATGAGGGCAGTGTTTCTGTCATATCTAGCAGTCTGGTTCTCAGGCTCTTACAACTTTCCACACCTCCTTTAGTGATGCTCCCTGAGCCTCAGATGTAGGGGCTGTGCTGTCGATACCAGTGGGGGCCGGGCATCCCGTGGTCATTTACTCTCTGTATTTTGACCAGTTGTGGGTCTCTGAAGTAGACTCTCTGTTGCAAAAAGAAGCTTCTTTGAAGAGAGGAGTAAGCTGCACTTACCTGTGGGTGTAAGGGTAAGTATTTAGACTAATTAGAGAACGGCAGAGGTGGGCGCTCCTCTAGGGACCGCTGGCCTCTCCAGGTTTACGGGACCAGACGTGAATCCCTCTGTTGAGTAGACCTTGAGTCCGATTAGACGGTGTTGGTTACCCCAGATGATCGTGCCACTACTGTGCCGGCAGAGGTACCTCCTAAGCTCGTCACTAGTGTGGTTCATAGGTTTCACAGCTGTGTAGGACTGTTGATTGCTTCTTCCCTTGGCATCTTGCATGGCACCTTTGGATACTATGAGAATCAGTCCTCAGGGAAGAACCTTCCAGGTCAGTTCCAGCTCAATTCCTCCACGTCCTGTGTCCAAACTGTGTGGTATCTTTACAGGAGGATCTTAAGTTCAAGTTCTGGAAGGCAACCAAGGCAAGACAATAGCCTGTATTGTTTGGGGGTGTCTCTTAGACTCCACTGACCAACAACTTAAAGGGGTTCCCATGTCCAGCATGGGGGTTTTTGTTAGATAATCTGTGATTCTTGAAGGGGAGCATTATCACCCCATTTACACTGTCTATATGCACACATGTTTATGTGTGTATGTATAGACATATGTATTTTAAATAAACACATAAAATAATGTTTCTTTATAGCTTTTATAAACATCCTTAGTTATTTATGTGTTATTTATCACTCTTTCCTTATTTCCCTGTGTATTATCATCCTTCTGCACTCCCTGTTAGAGTTCCCCCCAACTTCCCCTGTCTCCCCCCTTTCCCCTAATAGCTGGTATGTCCTACTGTTGTGCTTTGTTGATAGGTGTGATTAGGTTTCCTTGACCATTTACCTTTGTTGACCTGCACACCTTTTGGCAAGCACTAATAGCTTGAAACTAGCCCACTGTAGATGCTGTTCCCTTCTCAAATGTATGACTAAATTCAAATATTCATCTTGTCATGCTTCAAGTTTTGTCTAAAACCAGAACTAAACATTCAGAAAAGACAAGGCCCCCCAAATTCCCCCTTGTTATTTAATGACTTCATAAACCACTTAGAAGGCTGATGTGTCGGCACATGTATCCTGTCACTTGGGAAATTGAGGCTGCAGCTCTGCTGAAAGTTCCATGTCAGCTTGGTCTACATAGCAAGTTACAGGCCAGCTGGGGCTGCATAGTAAACACCTGTTTCAAAAACCAACGAAAGAAGCAGATTAGAGCCAACCCTGGTGCACGGGACTGCAATCTCAGCTATTTAGGAAGCCGAGGCAGGAAAATTATGAGTTCAAAGACAGAGAGCCGAGTAACTTAGTGAAACTCTGACTCACGATACAAAAAGAAAAGGACTGCAGCTCGGAGCTGGAGTGGTCGGTCTTGTAGGTGCCAGGCCCTGGATTCAATCTCTAGAATCACAGGAGGAGGAAGAGGAGCAGGTGGTGGTGCTGGGAGAAGAGGAGGAAGAGGAGGAAGAAAAAGTAAGCATCTTTAGTTTGAATTATTATACACAGATTCAGGGCATGTATGTTATAAAAACAATGAGCATTTTTGTTTTAACTTTTCAGTCATACAAGGAGCCACATTTTCCCAGAGGGTACTTAATTTGCCTTAGGTCACTTGCTGTAAAATAGGAAAGAGAGCTTGAACCCAGCTCCACTGTCTTAGAATCTTAGATTTCCCAGAATCTGTCTCCTTCTGGTTCTGGTGATGGGCCTGCATAGGCAAGTCCCTGGAGAGCAGAGGGGTGAGGCATGCCAAACCTCAGTGGGCAGAGAAAGCTCCATTGTGTACATGGAAATGCTTTGTTAGAGATTTGTAGTATATTCCCTTAGTAAATTTAGAAAATGCAAATATCAGTAGCTTGGCATGTAACCTAATTCTTACATTATAATAATCAAACCCATTAATTTGGAGAAATATATTTTTTTTGATAATGAGCTTTGGCTATGTAGGTGGATATGGTATATTTTATAATTTACAAATGGTTCATTCTGTCTTCATGACCCTCAGAATTGGGGAACTACCCTCTAATTGAAGAAAGTAAATTGTAGATTATTTTAAAATAGTGGAACTATAGTCTTAAATACATGTAATAAGTACATACATTGATATACTCCATTTATTCAAATTTTAGCTTAAAAAGGCCATTGAGGGTATCTTTAAATGAACAGATAAAAACAAATTTGTATTTAACATGTTAAGTATATAGCTAAAAATGTCTTGAGAGCCTGTTGTTTGAGAGTCCTTTAAAGCTGTTTATTTAGACACAGAGTTGATGTATTTATTTAATTATTCTTTATCAATAAAAAATCAGGAGAGAGAGATTGGGGTAAGAACCTGAAAGATTAGAGCTGGAGAGATGGCTCAGAGGTTGAGAGCACTCACTGCTCTTCCAGAGGTTCTGAGTTCAACTCCCAGCAACCATATGGTGGCTCACAACCATCTGTAATGAGATCTGGTGCCTTCTTTTGGCATGCAGACATACATGCTGCATACATAATAAATAAATAAATCTTAAAAAAAAAAAAAAAGAACCTGAAAGATCAGAGAAGCAGCCACCAGTGACTTTCCTCCTCTTCTGTTCCTTCCTCCAAAAAGGGACCGAGATTTTCTCTAAGCCCTGCCTTACTACTTTCTCAGTCCTCCAAAACCTCTATGGTTAATTTTGGTCAGCTAGTGGCTAGATCTGCCCTCTGATTCAAAACAAACATTATTGTCAGAATACAATCAAAATATAACACAATATTTCCCATTTTTTTGTCTAAATAAAAAGGGAAACTTTTAACACTAATATAGTAAAAGTATATACAATAAGTACAAATACAAATATATACAGGTAAGAATTACATTAGCAATGTCCAGTCCATTTGCATTTGCCAAGTTCAGAGAAAATACTCCATTATCTATCCTATCTTGGTGAGCCCAAAGTGTTATACCTAATTCACTTTCCATCCTATCACCAACCCAAAACTATCTTTTTATGTCTTTCAACCTTATATGCTTTACACCTCTTTTGTGAGTTTCTTTTCTGAATTTGGTAACAAGGAAAACTATAGGTATCTAGTCTTCAACTCTATCAGAGACCTGAGAAGGATATAATATTATCTAAGTAAACAGGAAATGTAGAACAAAACAAACTAAGAAATGACAGAAACATCTGGCTGCCTGGACAGTCACCCAAGGTTTCTCTATAACGTTGGGACATCCATTTTCAGCCTACAGGCCTAGAATGTCTGACAGACTTTTCTGTGGAGCAGGATTTTTGAAGGACTGTCCCACCTTGTCTTGGCAAAGTTCGGCAGTCGCTTTCTTTTGTGTCCTGTTTGTCCAACTTGGACAGCACATTGCCAGCAATTGAGGCAAAGACAGTTTCTTGCCCAGTGGCTGACTTTTGCCACAAAGAAAGTAAACTCCATATGGAGTTTCTTTGATGACCATCATCTTCTCTGAAGTAGATTGGTGCTGCCAGGAGTAGACATGTCTCATTGTCATAAAAAACCCTATATTATTAAGACATCTCAAATGCCATGTTCTATAAATCTCTGAAGTGTTTGAAGACCACCTGTCTATCGAAAATATCTGTTTGACCTTGAAAACATACCTAACATGACTACAAGTTTGATTGTAATAGATGACTATTAACTTGCATTTCTTTATTCTCCTAAATAGTTTGTAATAATAACTTTTAAGGACTAGGAATTTACATTACATTGTTAAATGAGCTGCATAGGCACAATACTTTAAATGAGTAGAAATGTATATACAGTATGTTCTAACAAAAATAACCTTAAATTTGTATCAATACACAAAAATCCAAACCAATGTAAAATATTTAAGACTTGTTTTTTGGTTTAAAAGTAGATTCAATAATCTACCCTTTTATCCTATGCCTATATCCCCCCTTTTTCTTTTTACAATGAGATCCCTGAATCTAATCTCTTGTGTTCAGCTTTTGCCCTGACCGTTACTGATAACAACTTGTAACCAATCCCCCTAAACAATGACAAATACCCATAACCCACTGAATGACCAAAAACCATCCACCCCACCTGTTGGAAATGTAGACATCATGTTCTCAAAATTACTTCCTGTTGTCTGGGATGATGGCATCTCTAGGGGACCTAGAGAAAATTGAAATAATGGCCAAGTCCTGGGAGAGCTAGCTGTATCATTTGTTGCTAATCTCTGTGTAATGGGGAAATGTAGGATTTATCTGAAGTCCTGGTGGAGTAGTACATGAGCCTGGACCATCTCAGCTAGCCACCTCAAAATTGTCCTGAGCAGTTTGTAGTCCAAAGCTGATCTTTGGGTGGTGTTTGTCAGCTTAATGGTATTGCCATAATCCAGGTGGAATTGTTGTGGAGCTTCATCATCTTTTTGGAGACTTCAAAGGTCTCTATTAGGAATGGCCATGGTTCACTGCAGAAAACTTAAACATTTTAAATGTCATGTGCAGCAGATCTCAAAGAGGTTAAAGGACCACAATTTGTTAAGTACATCCAGAGCTTAATTCCTAATTACCTAATATTCAAGACTCAAACCTGAAATCATGTACAGGAAACTAGATGAAGCCTTTTTTCTAACATTAGTTAGTACTCTATATGATCATTAATATCATGACAGAAAGTTTAGTATATATATATGTATATATATATATATATAATTAATTTTGTAAATTTTGAGATAATATTTATACCTTAAAAAAAGTCTTGAAGAGTCTAAATAAAACCAAAGAATTATGAGATTAGTGGCAATAGAAAAGTCCCTTAATTTGGTTTTTCTTCTGTCCCATGTCAGGTAGCTCTTCTGACATGAGACAGAGATTTTGGATTTTCCTTTTACAAGCATGCTTGGGTTTAGATAAGGAGAGAGCCATGCTCCAAATCCAAAGCCAGCTTTAATTTTTAATTGAAGTGGGACTATAAAAAGAACATTTGCATTATCTGTCTGTAGAGAATAGCAGAAGCAAACACTTGAGAAGATTCATGAAATTTTGTCCTCTTGAAAATTTGATACATCAATAAGCCAATTTACTCTTTTCCTTGGGACATTTTTCTCTGGATGATTCATCCTTTTTCTTCAGATGTCTCACTTGTCCAGTGGTCTTCATTCTCCTGAAAGACAAAAACAAAACCCTGCCCCAACCCTAACTTTGGGGAGTCTCCTTTTTGGCAAGTTATATCTGATCAAATGAAAAGCATTTGTTAGTCATGTAAGTTAGTTTAGATTAAATGGTCACACTGTTTGATGAACTATCACCTCTTCTAATCAAGAAGTCTCTCCTGTTCAAATCTAATCTTTATCCATTTTGATAGTATCTATAGATGTTGTTCTTCTGTGGGGGAAAAAAAAAGCAAAACCTCTTCCCCAACGTAACACATATCCTGGTTTCCATTCTGAGGACAACACATCTTTGAAGTATACAGGCTTATTTAATTCAGTAGTTTTTTTCTGTTATCCAATGTTACTCCATAGCTGTCATTTCCTTTCTCATTGGCATTTAGAAAATTTACAGTTAATAAAGCATTATGCAATCTATCTCTGGGGGTCTTTATTACCCCTTTCTGTTTATTAAGCGTATCTTTTAGAGTATGATTAGATCTTTCTATGACTGCTTGTCCTGTAGGATTGTGTGGTATAACTGTAATATGCTTTTTGCTGTAATATGCAAAAAAAATGTTTCATTTTACCAGAGACATATACTGGAGCATTTCATTGTTAGTCTTAATTTGTACAGATATTCCCAAGATGACCATAACTTCTAATAAAAGTGTAAATCAACCTTTTCAGAGCTAAAAGCAGTTGCCCATTGAAATCTTGAATATGTATCTATGTTATGGTGTACATATCTTAATTTTCCAAATGCTGCAAAATGAAACACATCCATCTGCCAAATTTCATGTCTTTGAATACCCTTTGGGTTACTTCCTGCAGGTAGTGGAGTTTGGTTATACAAAGAACAAGTAGGACATTTCTTTATAATTTCTTTGGCATGTTGACAAGTGATAGATCTTTTTTCAAACCTTTGCTATTAGCACATTGTTTCTTATGAAATTCTGAGACTTCCTATCAATAGTTGATCAATTTCATCATTACCTTGTGCTAGAGGGCCTGGTAGACCCTTATAGGATCTGATATGTGTTATTTCTATTTCTGATTATTTCTTGTTTTTTTTTTTTTTTAAAGATTTATTTATTTATTATGTATACAGTGTTCTGCCTACATATATGCTTGCAGGCCAGAAGAGGGCACCAGATCTCATTACAGATGGTTGTGAGCCACCACGTGGTTGCTGGGAATTGAACTCAGGACCTCTGGAAGAGCAGCCAGTGCTCTTAATCGCTGAGCCATCTCTCTAGCCCCTCTGATTATTTCTTGTAATGGAATAAATAACAAAGTTAATTCTGAATCATCTGGGATAAGTTCAGTTTCAATATGTAAAACTGCATATTGAGAGTCAATAACTATATTAAGAGGTTCTGGAAAATCTAATAATACCATGAGAACAGCATATAATTCTGACTTTTAGACAGAATCATAAAGGCTTTGAGCCACTTTACTTAAATTCCCTGACTTGTAACCTGTCTTTCATGTTTTGTTTGCATTAGTATAGAATATAGGAGCTCCAGAAATTGATATTCCCTGTACAATGTGAGAAAGGATTCAGTTAGTTCTCTTTATAAATTGAAGTCTCTTGCTTTTGGGATATTTGGGATATTTGTTGCTAATCTCTCCCAAAAAATTATTGCAAGCTCTTTGCCAATGTTCATTTTCTGCTCATAATGAGAAAATCTCAGCATTAGTAAAAGGTTCCACAATTTCTGCTGGGTCTATTCCTTTCAGGATCAACTCAGAGACCTTTTCTACATATGTCTTTAATTTTTCCTCTGTTTGTGTGGTAAAAATATCCATTCTCAGATACTATCTTCTCTCTGCATTAGAATTCCAGTAGGGGAATATGTAGATGATAAACTAACCAGAATACAGTCAAACTATGGATCCAAACAATCCACATGTGCATCCTGTAATTTCTTTTCTACCAAAGTCAATTCTCTCTCAGCCTCTGCTGATAATTTTCTTGGACTATTTAAGTCCTTACCACCTCCTAAGGTTTGAAAGAAATTACTTAGTTCTAGAGTTGTCAATCCAATTTTGGGCTATAGCCAGTTATTATCTCCTAGCAATTTTTGAAAATCATTAAGAGTTTGTAATTGATCTCTCCTGATTTGTACTTTCTGTAGTTGAATTTTCTTTTGTGAACCTATCTTATATCCTAAATAATTAATAGAATCTCCTCTTTGTTTTTTTTTGTTTTGTTTTGTTGTTTTGTTTTTTTGTGTTTGTTTGTTTTAGGAGCAATTTGTAATCCTCAACAAGGCAAATTTTTCTTTACTTCTTTAAATATTTTCTCCAAGGTATCTGCATCCAAATCAGCTAGTAAGATATCACCCATATAATGATAAATTATAGATTGAGAAAAGTGATTATGAATTATTTCCAATGGCTGTTGTACAAAATATTGACACAAGGTAGGGCTATTTAACATCTCTTATGGAAGAACTTTCTACTGATATCTTTTAACAGACTGGGGACTATTATAAGTAGGCACTGTGAAGGCAAATGTTTCTCTATACTGTTCTTTTAAAGGTATAGTTAAAACAAAACAAAACAAAAACAGTCTTTTAAATCAATCACTATAATAGACCATCCTTTAGGTATTAGGGAAGGCAAGGGAATTCCAGACTGTAAAGAGCCCATTGGCTGAATCACCTTATTAATAGCTCTTAGATCTGTTACCATTCTCCATTTTCCAGATTGCTTTTTAATGACAAATATAAGAGAATTCTAAGGACTGGTTGATTCTTTGATATGTTAAGCATTTAGCTGCTCCTTTACCAGCTGTTCTAAGGCCTGTAATTTTTCTGATGTCAAAGGCCATGTTCTACCCAGACAAGTTTGTCAGTTAACCATCTTAAAGGTAGGACTGTTGGTGTCTTTGAAAGATTAGCAGCTGTTGTGCCCTGTTTTTGTACAACCTGAATGGTCGGTGACTGTTCTTTATAATACCTTTTAATATTTTTTCCCAGAAACATACATTAGTTTATGATTTGTTTCTGAGATTGGAGGAATGTTAATCTAGGTATTCCATTGCTGTAACAAATCACAATCCCATAAATTCATTGTTATGTTAGCTTCATATGACTTTAATTTTTTCTCTCTGTTCTTCCAGCTCTATAAATTCAACCCATCTTGTGCTTTATTTTTATCTGAGATAAAGTTCTAATCCCTAAAAGCTGAACATTTACCTCCTGACTCTTCAATTTGGATGCCAAGATTTGGGTGTAATTATTGTTATATCTGCCCCTATGTCTACTAAACCCTCAATTACATTGTCATTTATTTGTGTTTTTAACTTTGTTCTTTGATCATTTATAGAAGTTTGCTAAAATATTTGCTTTATGGTTTCTCCTCAAAATTTTGTTTTATCTTCTAAAGCTGTTCTGTCATCCAGAGCAGTATGGTTTTCTGTAACAGGCATTATCTTTTATTGCTATGTGGAAGAGTTTCCCCAATGCTGACAGAAAATGATTGAACCAGATTTGACACAGGGGCCTGTGAGAGACCCCCTATGACATTTCCTGATGGCAAAGAGTTACTTTGCCTGTCTCATGTTGATCTGTATTCATTAGTCCAGTGTAGACTTTTGCCACACCTGCATATTCCAGAAGGCTGGGGTCTTCTGTTTGGATTCTCTCTAGAAAAAACATTGTCCCTAAGAATGCCTTGCCTACAATCCCTTTTCAGATGATGTGATTTACCCCAATTAAAACATCTAACCCTTTGATTTTTAGAAGTCACCTCTCCTAGCCAAGTATTATCATAAGTGTGAGATCCAATATCAGCTATATTTCTAATCCATTCATCTATGGGTGCTGATCTTGCCTTTAAAGGCCTGATCACCCTTTTACATTCTATATTAGCATTTTCAAAAGCCAAAGATTCAGTTAATATTTGTCTAACTTCTGGATCTGATATCATTCTATTTACAGCTGAAGTCAATCTTTGTAAAAAAAAAAAATCAGTGAAGGCTTCTTTTGGGCCTTGTATAATTTTAGTAACTGACTCAGCCCTCTTTCCTGATTCTTCAGTCTTGTCTCAAGTATTCAAAGCTGCTGTAGACATTGGGCCAGGGTGTGATCATCAAATGTAAACTTTCTTTCCACATTAGCATAATGGCCCTCATCAAGAATTTGATCTTGGGAAATCTCATATCTTCTAGCCCTACCTCGATGTTCAGTTGTCCTAGCTTCATCTCTCTGTCAGGACCTCTATTGTAACTGAGGACCAGCTTCCAATACTGTTGTAACTAAGTCTTTCCAGTCTTGTGGAATAATTCTGTTCTGAGTGGCCCACAAATTTAACATCTGTCTCACAAAAGGTGAATGCATACCATATGAAACTATTGCTTCCTTAATCTTTTCAAATCTAACATTTCTACAGGATCCCAGTTAACTTCTGAATAGCCTTGGTAATGCCTGTCATCTGGTGGTCATTCTTGTATGGTAGTTGGATAAATTGAGGTTTGTTTTATAATAACCTTAGGCTGCTCCTCTTCAGTTTCATAATGCAGTGGTGAAGCAGGTTCTGCTCTAAACTCCTCTGTCTGCATGTGAATATTTTTCTTAGTTCTATTAGTCTGTCTTTCTAAGGATTTTATATTATTAGTCTTTTCTTTTTTTGCATTTGTCACTGATATCAAACAACTTTTTTAGGAATAAAACAAGAATTACCAAAATGATAATTGACATTATGTCTATCCCAGCTAAGTTGATTATCCCATCATTTAATTGTTCCATTTTCAAACCATCCATACAGAGACCTAACTCCATGCATCGTAACATTGTTCCCCATTTTTAATGTGGGGAAAAAAAACCCTCTTCCCCCTTTTTAAAACTAATCCCCTCTTTAAGAATTCCCAGTTGTCTCACCGAATCTGGTGACATGACAGTGAAGTGTGAGGCTGGCTGTCGCTCACAGCACATTTGGGCGGAGAACGCTGTTGGTGCACAGCCTGGCTGAGCGAAGCTGCAGCTGCTCAAACGTAGCTTGAGTTGAGAGAGTGTGGCGGTCGCAACAACGATAGAAGTCTGAGCTGGTTTCCAGGCGGTAACCTAGTGGCAGCAGCCTGAGGATGGGGTCCAGGGAAACCCACAACCCACGGGGAAAAGAAACCAAGGAATTAGCCGCCTGAAAAGTGGCCATAGGAGTGTGCCGTAGAAGCGTGTGTGGTGGGTGGGAAGTGAGCGCATAGAGCTGCTTGAAGGCAGAGCTGAAGTTGGAGTAGCAGCTGGAGCTGTTGTAGAGAGGCTGCAACAGAGAAATCCAGACTCGCTCAGAGGGCCTGGGAAAGGGAGGAAAAGCCAGCTGACGCTGGTAGCTGCGGCTGCGGCTGCAGCTAGGGCTAGAGGCTGCATTGGATGCAAAGCCAGGGGTGAGTGGCTTTTGTGCCCTGAGTTCGACACCAGGTGATGTGTTTATTATTGTTTATCAATAAAAAAATCAGGAATCAGATATTGGGGTAGTGATTTCCTGCCTCTTTCACTCCTTCCTCCAAAAAGGGGTCGAGATCTTCTCTAAGCCTCTCTAAGCAGGGGGCCTTACTACTTCCTCAGTCCTCCAACGCTTCTGTGGTTAATTTTGGTCAGCTAGTGACCTGCTCTGTCCTCTGATTCAAAACAAACTTTATTGTCAGACTGCAATCAAAACATCACACAACACAGGCTCTCTTGTAACCCTGGTTGACCTTGAGCATTCTAAGTAGCAGAGGCTAACCCAGAACCCAGATCCTCCCCTGCTTCCCCCCATCTCCCAATGCTAGGATTGCAAGTGCACAGGCACCTGCCATCATTGCTGGGTGTATGGTGCTGGGGACTTATGGAGAACTCCCTGCAAGCTAGGCAGACAGTCTTCCCAACCCACATTCCCAACCCACTCCACCCACCCCCCTTTTAACATTTAAAAACTCTGAGTCTAGTTTGTTTCTCAAAAGAAAAGATATGCTAAAGAATGCTAAACTTCTTTTGAAGAGTGTAAAAGGAGACAGAAAGGACCAGCTTGGTTTACATAACAAGTTCCAGGATGTCCAGGACTACGGAGAGATACCTGTCTCCCCAAAACAAACAAACAAACAAACAAACAAACAAACAAACAAAGCTTCTTTTAATAACTGGACAAAACTTATGAAACATCACTTTGCACAATGACTATACACTAATGAACTTTTAAAAAGAAAAGTAAGGCAAACCTTCTTTCTGCCCTAATCAAATCAGTAACAGGCTCTTCAGTAGTTTGCAAGCAAATATACTGCATAGTGTTTGGTTTATGATCTGTTACTTTTAATTTTCGGTTAATGAATTTGATGATGAACTGAGATGTGCTGTTATACAAGATAACTTGGATAATTATGAGTTCACAAAATGATTGTTAATATTTATAAAATTACGTGAAATTTTTTCTTTGTTAGGTTATAAAAGTAGGGCATGCTTATTGGAAAAGTGAAATGACTCAGAAACATGAAGTTAACTTTCCTTTTTCCTACCTCCCGTCTTCTAGAGTAACATGTTAGTGTGTCTTCAACACTTTTGCTGTATGTATAAAACACGTACATATATATGCTGTATGTTAGTTTGGGTTTTCATGGAACATTAATGCTCTATAAACATCGTGTAATAGACACTCTTCAATACAGAGCTCATATATGGTTAAATTATAGTGCCTTAAATTAGTTCATTTAACCAATTAACCAGTAGTTAGATCACCTTCAGTTTTTATTACAAATGAAATTTTCAATTATACATCATTGCACAAAGAACTGATGTGTATCTCTTTTGTCTGAAAATTTTTTATATTGAGAAATGCTGGATCAAAGGTGACAGACATTTTAAAATATGGTGAATGTTTACAAGTTGACCTCCTAAAAAGGAGTTCACAGGTGTGTTGTAGCCTCTGACCTTCACCAACCCGGGATTGTCATAGTTTAAAAAGACTTTCTAATCAACTTGCAAAAGTTATCTTGCTTTGATTTTTAACCACAATCTTTTTATATTTTTCCCAGTTATTTTACTTTACTTTTAAAATTTTATTTATTTTAGTATCTTATGTGATTAAATGTTTTGTTTGCATGTGTCTGTGCACCAAATGTGTGCCTGTGCCTGAGGAGGTAAGAAAAGGGCTTTGGGTCCCCTGGAGTGGAGTTACTATTGGTTGTGAGGTACTATGTGGGTTCTGGGTATTGAACCTCTCTGAGAGCAAACCATTGCTCTTAACTGCTGAGCCAATTTTATTTTTTAGACAAGTTCTCATGTAACCCAGGCTACTTTGCAACTTGCTAGTCAGCCAAGACTGGCCTGGAGCTCCTGCCTCTCCCTGCCAAGTGCTGGGACTGTTTGGTTTTCTTTCCCCACAGCTTATTTTATTTTTTCTCATTTTTAAAAAATTGAATAGTAAGAGTTGTTTGGGATGTAATGGCTCCCCCACCCCGAGACAGGGTTTCTCTGTGTAGCCCTGGCTGTCCTGGAACTTGCTCTGTAGACCAAGCTGGCCTTGAACTCAGAGATCCGCCTGCCTCTGCCTCCTGAGTGCTGGGATTAAAGGCGTGCACCACCATGCCCAGCTAAATTTATAATTCTTATAGAACTTCTTGTCTGGGAACAGTTTCTGTATATTTGTTCCAATTGTTTATGCCTTTCAATTGTGTAATATTTCATCTTTGGTGTTTGTGAGTATATGTTTTAAATCTTAGTTGAAAGTTTAGTGGGATCTATATTTTCCTGTAATATCTTCTACCTGGTTATTAGGAAAGGTGTGTGTGTGTGTGTGTGTGTGTGTGTGTATGTGTGTGTAAGAGAGAGAGAGAGAGAGAGAGAGAGAGAGAGAGAGAGAGAGAGAGAGAGAGATCGCGAGCGAGCATGTCTGCTTGACATATTTGTTGTTTCTCTTGTATATCTCAGTCTTATTAATGTTGCTGGTTTTAATTGATTGTCTTAAGTATTACAATTACATTAGTTATTGCTAAATTATTTTGTTTAAAATTTACATCTTTGCAGAATGTTGACAGGTAACAGATTTGTTGTGTTGTTAGTGATTTAAATGAATTAGACATTTTCAAAAATGTGCTTTTTACTTCCTTACATGGTAAATGATGGTGGTTATAGCTAGCATAAACAAGGTATTCAGGATTCTCAGAAATGTTTAGGAATGTGACAGGTCATTTAGTCAAACTTTTAGAGAACTGCTGATCTAGATCTATGCCTTATTTGGATTACTATTGCTGTGATAAATCACCATGACCAAAAGCAACTTGAGGAGGAAAGGGTTTGTTTGGCTTTTATGCTTCCATATTTGTAGTCCATCACTGAAGGAAGTCAGGGCAGGAACTGATGCAGAGGTCATGGACGGGTGCTGCTTACTGGCTTGCTCCTCATGGTTTGGTCACTGAGTTTTGTAAGGGTGCTGGTGTTCCGGCACCAAATTCAAAGGGAAAATATATTTGCACGTCCCAGTCACAGCTCTTGGCAATAGATGTTCCCTGCTTCACTAGTGTTATTTTTTTTTAAAGATTTATTTATTATATATACAGTGTTCTGCCTGCATGTGTGCCTGCATGACAGAAGAGGGCGCCAGATCTCATTACAGATGGTTGTGAGCCACCATGTGGTTGCTGGGAATTGAACTCAGGACCTCTGGAAGAGCAGCCTGTGCCATCTCTCCAGCCCTCACTATTAACTCGAGAATTAGCTGAGTTCAGTTGCTGCATTATAGCTCGTGAATGGTTTTCTTCACAGGTGCTCAGGTTGCCCTCCCTCCTCTTCTCCCACCCCACTCTTGGAGTTTCCTGCAGGGATTATTTCCAATCGAGTCTCTTAGAGCTAAGCAAACAGCAGTTTGGGAAGGACAGTGTGGAAACAGCCGTCGTGGGAACTGGGTTAGTGGACCTGTGACCTAATCTGTCCCTGCAGGGTTGTTCTGTCTGTGCTGACCTGTCCTTGCTTTGTCCTAAAAAGACAGTTTAGCCTTTAACACTCTCGGTCTTTATTGCCAGCATAGTGGGGACCTAGAGTAGAGAAAGTCTTTTTTTTTTTTTTTTTTTTTTTTTTTGGGTTTTTCGAGACAGGGTTTCTCTGTGTAGCTTTGCGCCTTTCCTGGGACTCACTTGGTAGCCCAGGCTGGCCTCGAACTCACAGAAATCCGCCTGCCTCTGCTTCCCGAGTGCTGGGATTAAAGGCGTGCGCCACCACCCCGGCGAGTAGAGAAAGTCTTAATGCCTTGTTTCCCTCAGAGAAAAGTAACAGTTCTCTGTCTCTGTCTCTCTGCCGGGGTGGGGCAGGGTGCTGAACCATAGATTAGCGCCTGCAGTGTCTCGCTGAACCTGGAGCTCACTCCTTAGCCCAGGGGTCCTCTTGTCCCTGTTTCTCCAGGGCTGGAATTATGTGCCCATGCTGCCATGCCTAGCTTCTTATATAGGTGCTAGGATCGAAACTCGGGTCCTCCTGTGGCAAGCATGTCAGCGACTGAGCTGTTTCTCCATCCCCACTGGGGGGCCTTGGGGGATGAGACAGGCTCTCTCTTTGTAGCCTTGAGTGACTTGAACTCACAGAAATGTATTAGCCTCAGCCTCCCAAGTGCTGGGGTTAAAGGTGTGCATCCTCATCCTGGCTCCTCTGGTGGGTTTTAAGCATGGCTGACATACACTGTTCTCCAGAAGCAGCTCCTAGGCTTTAGTCTGTTACAGTTGCTTCATCCAGGTCTGTTGTCAGAGGCATTGGGGAAAGAAGAGCATAGGACTGCAGTTAGGGTGGCAGTGGAGGCAAGGGGAGGGTGGTACAGGCCTTCCTTCTCAGCCGAGTGGGTGGGGCCGAGCAGTGCTTCCCAGTCCTTTACCTTCTGTCTGCCTTCCATGCTGGAGATACAAGGTGAGGAGCGACGGTTGATGGGACAGATGATGAAGGTTATACCAGGCTTGGGGTGGGGAAGTGAGTGAGGAAGTGGGGAAGGGGATCTTGGGTGGGGAAGAGGGAGGGTTTTTCTTATTAAAGTGTTTATAACTGACCACTTTAGGGGCAAGAAAATATCTGTGTGTGTGTGTGTGTGTGTGTGTGTGTGTGTGTGTGTGTGTGAAATAGTTGTGAGCAGGAGGTATATTTAATGCCGCTAGCTGCCCCCACAACTGTTATCATTCCCCACTGGGCGGAGTGTATATTTGTATTGAGTTGAAGAGCTGCATGTGATTCAGGCTTTAGGGTCTCAATGACATTGGTTGTATTTAGAAACGCCCAGATGCCTGCTAGTGTGGAAGTCCTGCGAGTCTGTGCCTTCCTTGCCTGTTTAATTGTTTTTTTAGTGTGTGTGAATGTTTTGCATGTATGTGTGTGTCTGTGCACCCTGTGCATGCAATGCCCACACCAGCCAGAAGAGGATGCTGGACCCCTGAAACTGAAGTTACAGAGGGCTGTGAGCTGCCGTGTGGGTGCTGGGAACTGATCCAGGGTCCTCTGGACGTACAGCCCCCTTCCTTACTTGGTGAACTCACCTCTTCTGCTTAGTCCTCAGCAGATGTACTGGGAACGTTATTCCTTGCGTAACCACTGGTTTATTGCCAATTGTCTTCATTTTGCTCAATTCCCATCTTCCTCCTTGGTTCTCAATCACACTGAGCATTCCTGGAGACAGATATGATTGTGCCACGCATGGGATTCTTTTAAATTTGCCTTAGTGTGAAATCTTACTGTGTCCCTGTGTGGGAACAGTGGTCCTGTGAGCTGAGCACTGTGTCTTCCTTTGCTTTCCCGGCCACACAGCCTTAGCCACGTTAGAGCTCCCAGAGCCTGTTATTAGCACCCTCCTGGCTTTGTACCTAGAGTATACCATTTGGAGTGCACTTTCCCCATTGATTACCCAAGTGCTTCTAGTAACCAGTTCCTCCAAACTCAGGTGTAAGACAGAGGGTCCTTTACCTGCCCCCTCAAACACAACCCATTAATGTTATTAATTACTGTGTTACTGTGCTTACTGACGTCTTTCTACCTCTCCCGCTTTTATTTTATGTGTTTGCTCATGGACGGAGACTTGTCTCTCCTGCTGCATGTCAGTGAGGTACCCCAGTAATAAAACGTTGAATCCTTTTACCTTATGGTTAAGGTACCAAGGGCCAAAGACAATAAGTTACCTTGCAAGTGATTTGCGATGTTCAGAGCTATAGTGCCTACCTTATGTACAGATGTTTGTTCTTACTCTACCAGGAATTACAGACCCAGATATCTGTAAGAATGAAAAAGTAGGCTGCTCATGCTCTCTTCATTTCTTCTGGGATGCATGACTTTCTTTTTTAGAATATTTTATATTTATTTTTTGACAATTTCATACGTGTATGCAGTATATCTTGATCACATCCAAGCCAGACCTCCCCTCCCGCTCCTCCAGACCCCTGGAACTTAGGACTTTCTTGTGCTGAATTTCCCCACGTGTGATACATGCTTTGGTACAAGTAATTCTTTACGGTCTTTTTACACTACCACTTAAAAAAGGCAATAGTGTGAAATGGTTATAACTTGGTAAGTTATGAAAGACTCAAGGATCAAGTGTACCTTTGTATATCTTTGGGAGATGCTGCATGTGTGTAAATGTGGCAGTTCTTATGTTATGGTTTGTCTGTGGCCGTGTTGTCTTGACACTCAAAACATTCCGACGTTTCCAATTTCATTTGTCTTCATTACTTGTCTCGTTGCTGGGACAGAATGACTGACGACAGTGACCTAACAGAGGGAGGGGTGGCTGCTTTGGCTCAGAGTCCGGGGAGACGCATGGCCCTGGCGATGGGGGAGCGGGCACAGCGGCCACACAGGCGGTCATGCTGTGTCCACAGTCAGTGTTCAGCTCACCCTCTCCTTTCTGTGTAGTCTGGATTCCAGCCGTGGACCGCCTGACAGCATTTAGGCTGTGTTACCAGAGAACACAACACCTCAGCAAACAGTTAGTCAACTTCCCTAGGTAGGATTTGCCTAGCTAGAATTCTCAGAGAAAGTTAAACTGAGTCTAGGATTAAATTGTGTGGCTCCTGAATTTTCAGGAGGTGACACAACACCTCTGGTATCAAATTTGATTAAGCTTGATAGCTTTAATGACATTTGATTCTGTTGGGCAGAAGAGTTTAATTATTTACTCTAGACAATGGGTTTTTAACTGACTAAAGAATAGTGTTTATTAAAGTTACCTTGGAGATCTGAAAGGGACAGGTGTGCCTCTTTTTCCTATGCAGAAACAGGTCCAGGGCATCATTAGCATGTGGTAAAAATGGAATAACTGAGCAGTACTGACTTCTTTGGGATTCAGCCTTTTATCTCCTCTGTGGCATTAGTTTTATCTAACCTGCAGCATGCTTGAACAGGGAGCCTGCAGAGGGTAGGAAGGCAAACTGTTAGCAAGTCTCAGGTGCCAAGGACTTCTGATTAATTTTGTACTACACATGGCTATCTGGTTTCCCTTGGCAACCTTCAGTTTTCTGCTGCTTTATAATCATAGTTAGATAGGATACTTTGTACACTGATGACATCATGTGGAAGTAGCTCAAAAGAAGAGACAAAAAGGTCACTGAAAAGTACAGAGGAACCAGGCATAGTAGTGTACAACTTTAATCCCAACACTTTGGAGGCAGAAGCAGGGAGATCCCTTGAGTTTAAGGCCAGCCTGGTCTATGTGGTGAGTTCCAGACCAGCTAGGGCTACACAGTGAAAACCTGTGTCAAAGCAACAACAGAAGTTCAGAGGAGTCTGAGATTGTGTCAGAAAGAAAGTTTTCCATAGCTCAGATTGGACCAATGAGAGAGATTTCAGAATTACCCTGGCAGTTTGGGGGTGTGAAGGAATGGCTCAAATCCTGCAAACTTTTAAGGGGGACCTCTGAATTGTATTGTTTGTAAACTGTAGGTGAGATTTCAAGGTAACAACAATTGCTCCTTGTTGTTTTAGTTTGAATTCGGCATTCTTAACTATATTAAGTATATGTCAGGAACCCTACTTGGTTATATATATATATATATATATATATATATATATATATATATATATATATATATATATGATTTCACAAATTCTCACAAAACATCTGCAGGGCAAATATTAATATTCAATATAGAGGAATAAGATTATTGAACTCTTGTATTATAAAGAAGGGTAGGACAGCATTCTCTAGGACGTTTCAGCTTCGGGAAATCATTGTTGTTTCTCTAATCTTGAAGTCCTGTCAGTCTCAATAATAGCATTTGTTTTGGAACAGTGTCCTAAGCAATGCCCCTTTGTCGTAACCCTTAGTCATCCCGAAGTTTAAACTACGACACTTAGTTCGTTCTCTTGCTTTATCTGTTAGAGCCATGCCCGTCCACTGTGGAAAAGGCTTGAGTAAGTGGAGAACAGGAAGGAGTCTCATAGTGCAGAAGGTGGTCCTGGAGAGGCATCAGATTCAACAATTGCTGAGGCATGCCGAGCACTTCTCCTAACTAGGGAGTACTTTGTGGTACTTGGCTTAAGTTGGGACACATAATGTTTCTGAGTGGTCCTGAGGTTTAGGAGTCTCTAGTGTCCTGCTAGGAAGAACAGGCCTGTGCGTATGTGTCACAGGGTATAACTGCTTGAAGAGGATGTGAATGCTAATGGTTGGCCGTTTTTGTAACACATAAGAGCAGAGACTGTGGGTATCAGTGATCTACATGTGTTCTTGTTGTGTTCACAAAATGTCATATGCTGCGGCAGGACAGGCATTTCTTGTTTATAAGCTGGAGGAGGGTCATGGAAAACTGAGAGGTCTTTGTGTAACACATTACAATGCAAAGCAGTTTGCATTATTATCATTTACTCCTGATAACAGGAATGTATCTCCATTTTAGGAATTTTGCAATTAGAAAAAGAATTTTTAAAAGGTATATAAGTGTTTGCCTATATGTATATATGTGCATACCTGTTGGCCACGGAGGTCAGAAGAGGACCCTGGATCCCTTGGAACTAGAGTAAATGTGGTTGTGAGCCGCTGTGTGAGTGCTGGGAACCAGACTTGGGTCCTCTGTAAGAGCAGCCCATGTTCGTGATCCCTGAGCCGTCTCTTCAGCCCCCAACTCTTTGCAAGTTTTAATTATTTTTTTCCAGAATATTTTCTCTAACATAGGATTTTTAAGTGCATGAAAAAGATAAAAGAAACGTCAACCACATTAGATTCTGTAATGATTACCATTTTACTGTATTTGCTTTATTTTATATCTACTCTTCATTTGCCTGTTCTCCGGTCTGTTTAGCTCCCCTTGTGTTTCAGAGAGTGTTGCAGGTAGAAGTGCTGCATTTAGTTCCTGACCATACACGCATGAATATGATGAGTCAGATAGTGTTATTAAAAATAAAACCCAGACCATTCAGATCTGTATGTTAGAAGCTGTGTGGGTACTGAGTCTCTTTGGGCTGTTTTTGAGACAGGGTCTTATGTAGTGGAGGCTGGCCTCAAACTTGTTATGTAGCCAGGGCTAGCCTTGAACTCATAATCATCCAGCCTCTACCTCCCATTTGCTGAGTTTGGTGGTGTATACCACAAGGCCTTGCCGTTTTGAATTCCTAGACCATAGCAGGTCAGCCTTGCAAACTGAAATCTTGCGTGAGGTCACTGCCTTCAAGACTGACTCCTCGTCTCATAAGAGGAGTTTGATTAGCAGATTATTTAAGCACTTTGATAATGGTGTTGGAACTTCATTTTACTGAATACTTTTCCTCTTTTCTTCTTTCTGGATGTGACTGAATTGTCTACAGCATGCTGCATGGTTGCTGGTTAAACAGGAAGTGGGGTAAGTAGGGAGTTTTTACCATTATTTAAATATAAGCTACCTGAGTCTTAAAGTACGTTTACTATTGTTACCTCCTTTATTAGAGTAAATCCGGTAGCTAGAGAAATTGGCACAGTAAATGCTTTCATTATGTACCATGTCCAATTTGCTTACATACACAGCAGCCTTTTAAGAGGGACTTGTTCAATGTGATTGTAGATATGTATTTACAAGCATTAGGCATGTATTGAAAGTAGTTTGGGAGGTTATCTTATAGATAATAAATTTTAGATTTATACTTGAAGCTAAATTAATAAAACTAGATGATAAGCCATGAAAAGTAAAATTCTGGTTAAATCTGAGTAATAATGAATTTATAGGTAACACCCAGAAAACAGAAATTAGCAATCAATCCCTTATCTGAAACTATTAGAAGACAAATAGGTTTTGGAATTTAGATCTTTGGATTTTAGGAATGTAATATGATGTTAAATCTTATATATAATGTACACCTTTTTAGGGTGGTACTGTGTAATTAAATGAGCTATTTCTGTAGTGAAGAAAATACATAAAATTCGGTAAACAGCCTCACATGTTCAAATCAAGTGCATTAAAAAAATGTTGAATCTTCAGAGTTTTTGGTTTTGTTTGACTTTTAAAACTAAGCATTCTGTGCCTTGAAAAAAGGGCCATGGATTATAGGAGGTTCCTGTGTACTTTGGTGAGAAAAACCAGGAGAAAACATAGCTTTCTGCATTAGAAGCTCATCTGTGGTTCTGAGATTTATAGAAAAAAATTAACATTGTTTGTTTGTTTTGTATATTATGTCCACATCTTCCCTTTTCAAAAGAGAAATAACCCCATATTTATCAAAGGTTGCAGGCCTAATGAAGTTTTAGTCCCTAAGTTTCAAACCCTTAAGACTTAGGTCTGACAAATTTTGATCTATTTTTAGAAAAAGAATGCCATCATGAGAACATGCCATTTTGTAAATGCTTTTCCTTGGCATGCACATTGCTTGTGAGTTACTGCTTTCATTCCACATCTAAGGGTTCTGTACCAAGCTGTTTCTTTGACTAGAACTTGATCCAGATAGGAGTCCTGGGACAGACAAACACAGGCTGCTTCCTCCAGGGTCCTCAGCTCACTGTGGGTGAGAAGAGCACTAAGAATTCCCATTAAGGGACTGACTTAGGGAATTTCGCTCAGAATAGTTGTTGGGTGTTGTGGTTGGCTTCTCTTTAGACTGCTGGCTGTGCTGTGTCTAGAGTGAGATCGACTGCAGCGGATAGGAAGTGCAGTTAGGGAGGGTCACAGAAGGCTAGATTTGCTTCAGGAGCACTATCCTTCTAAAGGACAATCAGATACGGGCCAAGGACCTCTGTGGAGACATGTATCCAAAATTATACTAGAAAAGTTATTAGCCACATTCAAATTTCATGATTAAAAATCTTAACATTTTTTTTTTCTTTTTGATTTTGGTTTTTACTGAGTCAGGGTTTCTCTGTGTAGCCCTGGCTATCCTGGAACTCACTCTGTAGACCAGGCTGGCCTCGAACTCACAGAGATTTGCCTGCCTCTGCCTCCTAAGTGGTGGGAGGCACACAGAAAAAAAATCTTAAAAAAAAAAACCTTAACATCTTAAATATTATATTTTTTTGCCGTATGTATGAATAAGAATTTCAAGCTGTCGATTAAGCCTTTGCTTTGGTTTTTTTTTTTTTAACTTTTTTTTTTGTTTTGTTTTTGTTTTTGTTTTTGGAGACAGGGTTTCTCTGTGTAGCTTTGCGCCGTTCCTGGATCTCGCTCTGTAGACCAGGCTGGCCTCGAACTCACAAAGATCCGCCTGCCTCTGCCTCCCGAGTGCTGGGATTAAAGGAGTGTGCCACCACCGCCTGGCTGCTTTGGTTTTTTAATCTGGAGGAGAAAAGTACCAGCACTTGGAATATTTTTAACAAGATTACCAATTTTGAAATTCTTCATATAAACCAGTTTTCTTTTCTGTGTATGTATGTTTGTTTGTTTCAAGGTATAGTTCTGGCTGGCCTGGAACTCATAGAGATCCCCCTGCCTCTGTTGGGATTAAAGGCATGGCAGATTTTTTAATGTATAATGAACAATGTTTTAGCAGGATTGACTTTTGCTGTAGCTCTTCAGATTCTCAGATCTATAAACAATTTTAAAACAGTTTATTTTTCTGTTTCTACTTTTTTTTTTTTTTTTTTTTTTTTTTTTTTTGGTTTTTCGAGACAGGGTTTCTCTGTGTAGCTTTGCGCCTTACCTGGAACTCACTTGGTAGTCCAGGCTGGCCTCGAACTCACAGAGATCCGCCTGGCTCTGCCTCCCGAGTGCTGGGATTATGGGATTAAAGGCGTGCGCCACCACCGCCCGGCTGTTTCTACTTTTTATCCTTTAAACTATATTTTCTTGGGGTTGGAGAGATGGCTCAATAGTTAAGAACACTTGCTGCTTCTCTTCCAGAGGATCCAAGTTTGATTCCCAGCACCCACAGAACAGTTCACAATCATCTGTGACTCCAGTTTTTCTGGCCTGCATGGGCACCAGGCACTCATATGGTGCACATACATATGTGCAGGCAAAACATTTATACACATAAATAAAAATTGTTTAATGTATTTTCTTTTTAAAAAAGATTTATGTATAGGCCAGAAGAAGGCATCAGATCCCCTGGAATTAGAGCTACAGGCAGTTGTGAGCACCCTAATATAGATGCTCAGAACTGAACTTGAATCCTCTGCAAGAGCAGTGGACACTCTTAACCACATTCTCAAAGACGTGCTCTCATATCTTAGTTACATACCTTCAACTTGGATGTGAGTTTATGCAAATGTAATTAAACTGTTGACACAATATCAAAACAGTCTTTTAAAGCATCTAAATGTGGGCTCGAGAGTTGACTCAGTGGTTAAGAACACTTGTTGTTCTTGCAGGGGACCTGGGTTCAAGTCTAAGTACTCACATGGAGGCTTACAACCATCAATAGCTCCAGCCCCAGGGCATCTGGCACCCTCTTCTGACCTTGGGCAGCAGGCATGCACATGGTGCACAGACACACAGTTTTTGTTTGTTTGTTTGTTTTGTATTTTGGGACAGGGTCTCTCCGTGTAGTACTGGTTATCCTACAACTGGAGATGTAGACCAAGCTGGCCTTGAATTCAGGGCCTCTGCTTCCTGAGTGTTGGGATTAGAGTCCTATGTTTCCATACCTGGTGACACACAGTTTTGTAGTTTCCAAGCAAAACACCAATACACATAAAGTAAATAAACACACACACACACACACACACACACACACACACACACACACACATATATGTTTCTGATATTCAGAGGAGTAGAAACATGATGAAACCTAGTGTTTGAATAAACTCTTGACTGTAGACAAGTGACTTGCTATTCTGTCAAATAAAAGATTTATCTGGGTATTTCATTGTTAAACTGTAGCCCCAAAGCACCTTTAACTATAACCAAAGTTATGGTCTCAACTGGATATAGAATGAGTGGATAACTTTTTAATTTGCATTTTTAGAGGAACAGTGTGTGTGTGTGTGTGTATGTATGTGTATATATATATATATAGATAGATAGATAGATAGATAGATAGATATATCTATATCTATATATAAAATATACTTTTATTTTCTTCTGCATGGGGTTACTTATTAGTTTATGGACAACTTAGCAGAGGCTATACCAGAACAGTAGTTTTTTATATTTTTTCTCCCAGATCAATTAATTTTAACCATTAGCTCAAAGACTTTTTGTGTCTTGCCTGCAGTTAGTAGTTTCTGTTGGTCTTGGAGAATTAAATTATAAGGGATAGCATTTGTAGGTAGTAACTTTAGCAGCAAAGATTGGACATTAGAAGGAATGACCCAGAGTCTGTCACGATGGTGCACTCCTTTATCCCAGCACTCAGGAGGCAGAGGCTGGCCTGCAAATGAGTTCCAGGACAGCAGGGCTGCACAGAAACCTGTCTCAGAAAAACAACAACAACAACCAACCAAAGGGTGATTTGTGACTGCACTCCGCCTGTCTCTTGATATAAGCAGTCCTGTGATCAGCCGTTAGTGCTGCGTATGTTAATCACTTGAATGATACAGGCTTGTTAGTTGGTAGTAACTAACATCTTGGGGTTCTCAACAAAGGAGAATGGTTTTAGTAATATACACTAAAGCTGTGTTGTGTATTTCCTCAGTTCCTTCTGTTACAATGGTAAGCGAGTTCTCATAATGGGCATTTATCAAACCAAGATATTGGCTCATGAGTAGATTTAGGGGAATGTGAGATTTTTATTCAACAAATATTACACTGGTAAACATTTTAGAATGTAGATACTCCAGGATTTAGTGTTTCTTCTTAAGCAGTAAGGAGGGGAGAGTACAGCTTTTACTTCATTTCCCGTAAGTCAGCCCCATTTTCAGCAGGGGGGATTGCAGACATTTGTAACATGAGTATAGTTGTTGCAGTAGGCAGTTTTGAATTTCCAAGCAATAAACATTCATCTTTTTTTGACCTTTCTAGAATGTATGAATCTTGGAATCTGATGATTCCAACTCAGGAAAATAAATTAATGTGCTTTTATTTGAATCTTAAAAAGTGGGCTCACGTGCCACTAAAAACATTAATTCTTTGCTCTCTAGAGTATGGGCCTGAGGTGAGGAATTTTATGTGCTTTGTTTGATCTTCTTTCTGCTGTATAAAATGGTGCCTGACATAGAGTAGGCACTCAGTGTTCTACAATAACTGCATGCATCCTTTTCTTTAACATGAACAATGAAGTTTTTCATGTTGTGAATCAATTCTTATGTTATTCAGGAAGCAGAGTCTGTCTATGGGAAGAAACGATGTGGTTCAGCTAAAAGAAGCCTTCAAATGGATAACTCACCCCCTGTTCTCAGAGGAACTTGGAGTTCCCATTGATGGGAAGGTATCAGACATCGGCTTTGTTGATCTCTGGGTTCCTGGGCTCACCCTGTTACTGCAGAGACTTGGTTAGCCAAAAGCATCTCCTCTTTATATAACTCAAAGACGGATCTCCTCAGGTTTGGGGTTTGTTTTTTGTTTTTTTGTTTTGTTTTATTTTTTGTTTTTTGAGACAGGGTTTCTCTTTGTAGCCTTGGCTGTCCTGGAACTTGCTGTGTTGACCAGGCTGGCTGGCCTGGAACTCAAAGATCTGCCTGCCTCTGCCTCCCGAGTGCTGGGATTAAAGGTGTGCGCCACTGTGCCATCCTAAAGTTTTAAATGCTCATTTAGTTCTGTCTAAATTGATGTTAAAGCCTCTTGTTTGTTTTTACTCTTTGTGATCCAAGACACTTAAGATGATAACAAATAATATGAACACATCAACCTTAAAAGCCCAGAAGTAAATCTTCCCCTGAAATTTTTCGTAGTTTAGCTGAAAGGACAGATTTACTGATGCAAAGCAGTGTATTAAAAACTGAGCAAGGAGCCAGCGAGCTGACACAGTGGGTAACGGGGCTTGCCAGGAAGCCTCACGGCCTCAGTTCAATCCTTGCCTCCACTTGGTGAAAGGAAAGAACCAATTACCACAGGTTGTCCTCTGAACCACACACACACACACACACACACACACACACACACACACGCACACACGCACACACACACACACGTTTTTTGTTTGTTTTTTAAAGCTAAGCAAGTATCAAATCAGCTCCAGACTAATCTTGGTTTTCTGTGGCTCTCTTGCTTTCAAATGTACAGACGGTAGGTATTCAGCCCAGTGGAAGGGGCTTGTTCTTAAGTTCCTGTTTCTCGGCAGAGGCTGCCTTTGAAGCTAGGACACCTGGCCGCTTTTCCAGTTCTAGAGAAGATCTGGCCTCAGTTGTGCAAATGGGTTGAAATCAGGGTGCAGCTCAGCAGCCAGCCGCCCTGTGTGAAAACAGGGCCGCTTCCAGCTCATCTGAAATCAGACTTCAGCTCATTGCTCATTTCACTAGAAGGAAGTTTCCTGAATATTAGATCTACCCTACTCAAGTACAATCCCAGCACTGCCCTCTAAAAACCAGTTAGGTTTTTAAAACCATTCTAAAGTACATACTCCATCTCATAGTAAAAATAATCCATTTGAGGTTTTTGGCTTTTTGAGACAGGGTCTCATAGCTCAGGCTGGCTTTGAACTTACTATGTAGCTGAGAACTCCTGACCTTTTGCCTCCCCCTCTCAAGTGCTACAACTGAATACTGAAAGAATAAAGAGTGAAAATACCTCACAGATGGTCTGAAAAGAAAATGAAGTCATCAAAGTACTTTGGAAATTAGAGAAGTCATTAATATACCCTGTTCTTACCTCAAATTTCAGTTTTGAAGCAGATAATTTTAAAATTTGCATACTGAGTCAGAGAAAAGGAAGTGAGAGACAAAAGATCTAGTAATGTTTGGGTAGATTCCAGCCGGTGTCCTGTAGTGGACAGCACTTGGTTCATCTTATTTTTATCATGTGCATTAGGATAAGGAGCAAAACAGAAGGCATTTGTTATTGTAATTCTAGAGAAGATAATCGGCTTGCTAAAGGATCTGGTGAGCTCAGGGTGTGAGAAGGCAGTTGGTATGTGGCATTTACAGCTTTTTCTTCAGTAGCACATCTTGACTGTTCTCTGCAGAGATAAGATGTATATAACATGAAATTATTCAAGTACAGAAGTGCTTATTGCGGCAATTCTTTAATAATAGGAATATTTTCTATAACTTACTGTCTCGCAGATTAACAGGACAGCTTTCCAATATGGCTAACAGATGGCTAGTGAGAGCCATACCCGTGGCTTGTGGTTCCACCCTGGGGGGAGAGGGGGGGTTGGAAAATCATCTTGTGTTTGATTAGTTTATAATTTGGAAGCATCACTCTGAAGAAACAAAACTTAAGAGCACTTTTTAAAAAGTCAGATGTGAATACTTTGGGAATAAGCTTGAAGGCTGGGGAGGTGGCTCGGGTGGTGTTTGCCACGGACCTTTGGACCTGAGTGAGGGTTGCCGGCACTGTGTAAAAGCCAAGCAGGGGCCGATCTCTGGGGCGTTGTGGCCTGCCAGCCTAGGCTAATCGGTGAGGGACAGTCACAGTGAGAGATCCGCATCTCAGAAAATAAGATGGTGAGGGACTGAAAAAGATACCTGATGTTGACCTCTAGCCTCCATGTAGGCTTCTACACAAGTGTATACACACCCACATGCGGCTTCATCCAGAGTCCTTACAGATTTGAACAGAATGTTTTTGTCCTGCTACCAGCTGGTCAGTAACGGCACGGAAGTTCTCTGGGAGTGTTAGTTATCTCTGTCCAGCTCCCAGAGCTCTCTTTCATCTTCATTCTGATGTATGCATTTGCCCAACCCAAGTTGATTTAAAAACTTAGTTTAAGGGAGGGACATTTGGGGAGGTTTGGATGAAGGAAAAAGAAGAGAAAAATGTTGGGATTATATTATAATCTCAAAAACAAAGCAAAATGACACAACAAAACCAGGTTTGGCAGTCCTGTTGGTGACGGGTTTAGAAGTTAAAACCGAAGTAAAGCGCCTCCCTTCCAAGCGGCCTGCAGACAGCCAGGCGGGGGCACCAGTGTTTCTGGTCCTGGGAGCTGTTCTGAGCCAGCCTTTGGGAGTTAACTTATCTCCATTCATAAGTCGTTAGCTGTTAGTTTCCTTTTGTTCATTTGAAAACTGTTCTTCATAATTTTAGAGCTTGTTTGAAGTGAGCGTGGTCTTTGCTCATCCAGAAACAGCTGAGGATTGCCACTTCCTGTAAGTTGCCCTGTAAAACAGTGTCAATCATGTAAAATGGTAGTGCTTTTCTTTTTCATGAAGATACTATTATTTTTCTTTCTCGTGAATATTTAGAACTTGTCATGCCTTAGATTTAAATGTGACCTCTCATAGAAGATTCCTCATGGAAACCAATATAGTTCACAAATGTACACATACATATATAATATGTAAATATAAGTATATAAAATGTATTTGAATTGTGTCAACCTAGTATAAACTCATTAAACATTCTTCTTTTTTTCTTTGTTTGTTTTTTGTTTTTTGTTTTTTTTAGACAGGGCCTCACTATTTAGCCTTGGCTGTCCTGGAACTCACTATATAGACCAGGCTGGCCTTGAACTCACAGAGATCCCAATTGTTGGGATTAAAGGCGTGCACCACCAACCATGCCCGGCTAAACTTTTATCTTAACTTGAATTTTATTTCAGAGGTGAAGTTTGCCCAGATTGTTTCAAACCAGCCAAAAACAAACAGGTAAGGATTTTTACTTTTTAAAATTACCAATAAAATAAATATGCATTGGATAAGATGTGATATGGTAACATGGATAATATGCATGTGATAAGAACTGGTCTTTAAATATTTCCATTTGGTTAATATACTTTTGTCTTATGTATTTATTTTATTCCTTTGGCTTTTCTGAGATAGCCTCACTCAGGATCACCTCACTGTGTAAACCAGTTTGTCCTGGAACTTGTAGCCATCCAAGGGCCTCTTTGTAGGACTCCAGTCCGGCCACACATTGCCCAGCCTCGGGTGTTCTGCGATACCACGCAGCAGGGCTCCCTGACCCCATTATCTTGCATCTTCTGTCCCTACAGAAACAGTACCATGTGGATGTGCTGCTGCCAGCGGCTGCCAGCTCAGGACGGTCCACAGTCTTCTCAGCTTGTGTGCTGACCCTGGGCAAATGTCCGCTGGCAGCTCCTTCAAGGAGCTCAGTGCTGTTTCGATGAAGGTTTACCTCCTTCCGATGAGTTAGGATCTTCACAAGATGGAACCTCCAGTGGAGGGGCTTCCCCTCAAGATACCTTTCCTGTTGGCACAGTGCTGGGCAGGCGGCTTCTCTTGTCTCTTTAATAATCACAGCTGCTCTCTCAGCCCATTGTTCTGTCTTGAAATCTCCTCTGCCGAACTGCTTACTCCATTCCCTTTAAATTCAATTGTACTGAAAGTCTTACATGGGAAGAATGAAGCCAGATTCTTGGCCAAGATATGCCCTGAATGGCCCCTATCCAGTTCCTGAGGGAAGCTTTGTTCCATTCTGACACCTCAGGAGCCAGCCCAGTACCTCCTACATTTTCCTCAGCATTCTTGTTGTTTAAGCTTCCTTGAAAATGGATCATTGGTGATGCCCAGATCTCGGGGACCCCCAAAAGACAACCACAGAGACCGAACCCCTATGTTAAAGCAAAGAGCCTTAATTTTCAAACTCAGAGCTTTGACTCTGTCTGTCCAATGCAGCGGTGAGAGCAGAGAGCCCAGAGCCCAGGCAGGGTGGGAGGTTTTATCATAGCAGAGGTTGGGGTGAGGGATTTCCAGGGCTCAGGACTCTGATTGGCTGACATTTGTCTAGGGTATAGGGAATGTTTGGAATGTCAGGTATTTCCTCTTAGATGCCAGCCCCACTGGGTGGGGTCAGTTTATGGCTTTTCCTGGGTCTAGGTGTTGCCTGTCAGAAGCTGTGTCTGGGCCTCTAAGCTTGTCATGGCAGCTGTGTGGTCAAGCTGTTTTGGTCCCTTCCAGCATCATTAAGCTCTGCTTAGAGCATTCAAGAGCTTCTCTAACCCAAAGTCCAAACTCTTCCACATTCCTCCCACAAATCAGTGCCAAAGGCTTAAGAACTACATGATCAGGTTCATCACACAACAGTGGCTGAAGCATATCTAATTATCCTTTATCAATAAAAACTTGGAGTCAGATATTGGGGTAAGAACCCGAATGATCAGAGAAGCGGCAGAGAAGTGACCAGTGACCTCCTCGCGATCTCCTTCCTCAATCTAAAAGGGCCAACAATCTTTCTAAGCTCCACCCTACTACTTCCTGTGTCTCTCTATATGTCCTTGGTCCTCCAAAACCTCTATGGCTAATTTTTGTCAGCTAGTAGCTAGCTCCACCCTCTCATTCAAATCAAACTTTATTGACAGTATTGGAAGTGTCAGAGTATGATCAAAACATCCCACAAGTGGCCCTAATACTGCCTTAGTTATTTTTCCTATTGCTGTGGTAAAATACTCTGACAAAAGATTTTGGTGCATAGTACTGAACAAAATGGAGAAAGTGAGCTGGAGACAAATAGCCATTTCTCCTTTCTTCCTGGTGCCGTGATCTGCCGGGGCTGTTTTTATTAAGGACATAGAGAGAAGAAAGGGCCTTGAGAGGCCTGCCAGAAACAGACCAACATTATGAGCATTTAAGTTTGACTTACGTTCTTGGGACTATGAAGTATTTCTTGATTTTAATTATGTAGGGTGATATAATTCCTCAGATCATTTGTGTTTCAGCTCTTGTCTAGATAAAATGTCTTTTCGTTTCACCCTATATAGTCAGTGTTCACCAGAATGGCGGTTTTGAAAGCTTTGAATAAGATAAAAGAAGACGATTTCCTCGAGTAAGTATAGAAATAAGAAAGTGTTGTATAACTTTAGAAACAATGGGAATACTGCAGGCACTCTGGATTACCTCAGACAAGCCTGGCTATCACCCGGGCTGTGCACGTCTTAGTCTTCCTCATGGCCCATGAGGACCTGATGTGTGGCAGTACTCAGTAGATGTTTATCAGATTAACAGTGTGAATCAAGTCTGACTTCCTCATCTTACTGAAGAGGAGGCCAGAGTGTGACTCGGTGGTCAGTACCTGCCTGGCAGAGTTGAGGCCTGGGTTCAGTCACTGGGACCAAAGCCTAAGCTTTTGAGTTTGAGAGGATATTGATTTCCAAAAAAGGAGTTGCCTCGCCTGGGTTTTCAGCTGAGTAGTTTAGTGGCCCATGGGCCGAGAGCTGTTCCTGTTACCTCCCAGATCTGGTACTTTCTAGTGTGGCCATCTCTAAAAGAGGAGAGGAAGCTCAGGAGTGTCCTCGCTCGCACAGAAAGAGCACTGGCCGGAGAGTTAGGACTTCTAACTTCTGTCAACTTCTTCTTTGGGCATCAGTGCCCATTTCTAAAATATAAATTGTTAAAATATGTAGAAATACAATACATTTCATATTTTAATTATCAATATTTTTTTTTAAAAAAAACCTAATTATTGTAATTTTCCTTCTAGAAGATCCTTGAATAGATATCAAGCAATGACATCATGATGAGGGTTTCTTATCATTTATGAACTAAAAAAAATGAGTCTCAGGATGGAAATATTTTCATTAAACTTTAAAGAGTAAAGAGTACTTTATCTAGGGGCTGGAGAGATGGATCAGGTCCAGTTCTGGCACCCAGACAGCAGCTCACAGCTGTCTAGAACCCTAATCCAGGGGATCTGACACCCTCTTCTGGCCTCTGCAGACACTAGGCAGGCGCATGATGCACAGACAAAACATTCATATACATAAAATTAAAGTTAAAAAGAATACTTTATATAAATACCAGTTCTTGGGTTTCAAAATGGTTTTATTGTTAAAGAATCTTAGGAAATCATAGAAAAATTCCAAGCCACCTGTTTGGGGTTAAATCAGAATTTAATTGTTTACAGGTAGCCTCCAGTTCATGGCTTTGGAAATTCCTAAATGATGGACAGAGGGGAAATTGTTCATCCCTGTCCCTGTCCTCAGATTGAAGTCCATTAGCTAAGAGAATGGCATCCCAACTTCACACTTTTCTCTGGCTCCATGTCATGGTTGAAATGAGAAGGAAGAAAGGGCCACACGACAGTAGTGGAGGACTCCCCACAGGTAGGGCAGGTCCCCACAAGTGGGGCAGTTACCCACGACAGCACAGCTTTACCCGGTCAGCTAAGGCTCATGCAAGGCAGCAGCATGTGACCACAGAGGAAAATGGCTGACGAGCCTGGAGGGGCTTCTGCTTTGTGTACGTGGGTTTTCCCTACATCTGAAGACTTAGAAATTATCTCTGGGGAAGATAAGGTCTCCTGACTGAAGAGCGACATCAAAGCCCCAATTTACTTAGTGCCACTGCTGTGTGTTAGAAGTGGTTCTCCAGGGCTGGAGTATTGGTTCACTGGTTAAAAATCACTTGTTGCAAAGGACCTAGGTTCGATTCCCAGCACCCACATGGCGGTTTGTTGCCTTCTTGGGCACCAGGCACACATCTGGTGCACAGATGTACATGTAGGCAAAATAGTTATACACATAATAAAAATAAATCTTTGTTTGATTTTGCTTGTTTGGTTTTTGAGACAGGGTTTCACTATGTAGCCCTGGCTGTCCTGGAACTCGCAGTTTAGACCAGGCTGGCCTCGAACTCACAGAGATCTGCCTGTCTCTGCCTCCTGGGTGCTGGGATTAAAGAGGTGTACCACACTTCCCTGCATAATAAAATAAATCTTAGAGGGAGAAAGGGGGGAGGGGAGGGAGGGGGGAGGGATGGTATTTTACAGCTGATATGGTAGCTTATGCCTGTAATCCTAGACCTCAGGAGGCTGAGGCAAATGGATTGTGGCCAGACTTCAACACAGTGAGTTCCAGACCAACTTGGGATACAGGGTGAGACCCTATCTCAAAATAATCAGAACACAGGGACTGAAAGATGGCTCAGTGATTAAGAGCATTGGCTGCTCTTTCAGAGGACCTAGGATCAATTCCCAAAATATCCATACACATAAAATAAAAATAAGTAAACCTTTAAAACAAAACAGTAATGTAACATGAATCTTAAAAGGTCTTATTAATAAAAACAAACCCAGAGCCAGGTATTGGGGTGAACACTGAAAGATCAGAGAAGCAGAACAGGCCACAAATAACCTCATCTCGCCAACTTCTCAGCTGATCCTGTTTCCTCAAACTGGAAACCTCTGTGTCCTCATCCGAATGAATCTCAGCTGAACTGCTGCTAGAAGCCTAAAAGCTTAACAGACTCTAGTTCCTGGTCCTCACACATTATATACCTTTCTGCTTCCTGCCACCACTTCCTGGGATTAAATGTGTGTGCCACCATGCCTGGCTGTTTCCAGTGTGGCTTTGAACTCACAGAGTTCCAGATGGACCTCTGCCTCCCAAGTGGATAGGATTAAAGGTGTGTGTGCCACCATTTTCTGTCTCTGTGTCTATCTAGTGGCTGTTCTGTTCTCTAACACCAGATAAGTTTATTAGGGTACACAATATATTGGGGGACACACTATCACCACACAGTAAAATTTGAAAAGTGGTAAAAGCCTGAAGGATCCTTTTTGCTTTAAAACTTGAAAAGTGGAGAGAGGTAGAGCCCTTGGGGCTCAGGTTCTGAGTTGCTTGGACAATGCTGACTCATCTGTTCTATGACGCATGTCTCAAATATTACTGTCCATCAAGTGTATTTTGTTTTGCAGGCAATTCCCTTGTCCTCCAAACTCACCAAAGACCGTGTGCACTGTCCTTGGAATAGAGTGTACTCATGGTGCTGTTTTTGTTGCTGGTAACTATCTCATCTATAGATGCCCTGTCAGCCCCTTCCTGATGGTGTCCACTACTCTTCCTCTTGTTCCTACTGAGGGCCAGATGCAGAGAAAACCAGGCAGACCCAGAGTGTCCAGTAACCTGAAGCAGACTTCCAAGAGCTAATGTTCCTATACTCTCCTTGACTAAACACTTGGCTTTATGGAGAGAGAGAGAGAGACAATGTTGTATCGACTTTCCCAATTGCTATATGACAGGCAGGGTTTTGTTTTGTTTTAAAAGTTACAGTTGCTTCCTAGTGAAAGCTTGAAGGAAATTGCTCTGAATCTTGCCGCCTCCTCAGCCGTGACAGCAGCTCTCTTGTGGTGACTATTCATAAGGCAGTGAGTGAGTCACAATGTGTTAGGGAGTTTCTTGGTTTTTTTAGCTTACTGATTCTTAAACTTTTCACAAATTTAATTTTCTGTACTACATCATCACCAAGGTTCATTATATTTGAATTATTATTAGTTATCTGTAGAAGCAAGTTTTTTTATGATTGTTGTTATGTTCCACAGTATCATGTAACTCTTCCAGTGGTCAAATGATTAATCATTTCACTCACTTGACGCACTGTCTCTGTCTCTAAGGGATCTATTCTGTTGTTGCTTTAAATCTTATTTAATTATGTCCATGTCTGTGTTATGGCTTCCTAAGTTAGACTGTTTCTTAGTTAAAGGCTAGGCCTCATTTTATATCCTAGCATGTAGAGTATCAAATTTACTAGTTACTTCCCGTTTTATCCTAATATATTGATCACAGCATTCAATCCAACTACCTGATATTTCTTTGGCAGGCAGATACAATAAATACTCCAGGAATCTACCACAAACTCCTTGGATAATTGATGGAGAAAGGAAAATGGAATCTTCGGTAGAAGAATTAATTTCAGATCATCTCTTGGCAGTATTCAAAGCAGAGAGTAAGTGTTATGGTGTTCGTGTTTTCCGTACATTGTTATTCACGAGTAGGTTCCTTGGTGGCTCCAGGAAAGACTTCTCTGTTTAGTCACTCACCCCAGCCTGGACTCCGGGCTTCCCTGGAACAGGTGCTGTTAATATGCAGGCTCTGAGGTCCAGGCTAGATTTTAGTCCAGTGACTGCTCTCTCCTGGGAAACTCAGAAGCACCGAGTCTGCTTTAGACGAACACATTGAGTGTGAAGAAGTTCCGATTTTATGTCCAGTGCTTGTTCAGGAGGCGTCAGCTGGCTTCTGCCCTGACCTACGGGGTGATTGGGAGGAAGTTCATGACTAGAGAAAAGAGATCAAGAGCAACCGTTTTACAGAGGTTTTCCGGAGGGTATTGTGTTTTAATTTCCTATTAATGAGCCATATCTGTGGGATGAGTCAGGTCTGGGAAAGCTTGTTTTCCTTGTCTCAACAGGCCTGGAAGTCAAAGGCAGCTTATAGTCTGTGGTTTGTGTGGAATATAGAAGAAGAAAAGGTCTAAGACTTGTAAAGAAAAACTGCAGGCAGTGGGCAATGTCCATCTTTGGAGTGGGGCTCCTAGCCCCACAGAGGTCTTTCGTGGCCCAGGGAGGCACCTTTCTCCCTGGGAAACCCTGAGGGACATCTGTAAAGTCAAGCAGTGGTCTAGATAAGCGGTGCTGTCCTCCAGAGAGACACCAACCACATCTCCTTCATGAGTTGGGTAGAGGCTGCATGGTGAGCGCCCTTTATTATTTATCTTACTATTTTTACTCGTGTGGTGTTGGGACTTGCGCGTGTCTGCAGGGCCTCCTTGGATCCCCTGGATCTGGAGTTTACAGAGGGTTGTGAGCTGGGCCATGTGAGTGCAAGAGCAGTGCACTCTCAACTGCAGACTCCTCTGTCCAGGAACGCCCCCTGTGCACCCCACATGTGCAAACACACATACACATATATACACATACGTTATATGTGTATATATGTGTGTATGTGTGTATATGTATATGTGTATATGTATATGTGTGTATATGTATATGTGTGTGTATGTGTGTGTATGTATATGTGTGTATGTGTGTGTATGTATATGTGTGTGTATATGTATATGTGTGTATGTATATGTGTGTGTATATGTATATGTGTGTATGTATATATATGTATGTGTATATGTGTATATGTGTGTACGTATATGTGTGTGTGGGGTGCATGTGAGTGCTGTGCTTAGCGGGGATAAGAGCATTGTGTCCCCCTGGAGCTGGAGTTCTGGGTATTTGTGAGCTACCTGATGTTCAAGAGCTTGCTGTGGAGCCATCCCTCTAGCTAGGCTCCTGGTGCTAACACAGGAGCTGGTCTGTGAACTTGGCTCCTGGTGCTTACACAGGAGCTGGTCTGTGAACTTGGCTCCTGGTGCTAACACAGGAGCTGGTCTGTGAACTTGGCTCCTGGTGCTTACACAGGAGCTGGTCTGTGAACTTGGCTCCTGGTGCTTACACGGGAGCTGGTCTGTGAACTTGGCTCCTGGTGCTAACACGGGAGCTGGTCTGTGAACTTGGCTCCTGGTGCTTACACGGGAGCTGGTCTGTGAACTTGGCTCCTGGTGCTTACACGGGAGCTGGTCTGTGAACTTGGCTGCTCATGCTTATACAGGAGACAAGCGACTCAGCTGTTTCCTTAGCTGCCATGAATTATTTTCTGAACAGAGAAGAAAAATAACCTAGAAGCCTAATATTTCCAGATTTTTAGGAAAAGGACTTTGAGGCATTTCACCTACTTAATATTTGCAAACTGCTGTCATTTACTGAAGACTTGAAAATAAGCTCTGCTTAAAAGCCTCTCTTGGGCTGAAGATGTCATTCACCATGCACTGGGCTCTGGCTTTGCTTCTCAGCACTGCACCAAAAAGAAAAAAGAAAAGACGCTTTGCTCGATTTTGGGGTGTGTGTGTGGGGCTGCCTCACTTCCTTTCTGTGGGAATTCAGGGGTCTTCAGTTCGGACTATTTAGGTCTCAAGGCTTCTTCAGGGGTCAGGGACTATTTAGGCTTATTCAGGGCTCAGGGACTGCTAGTGGCAGTTTTTCATGTGTTCATGAAAGTATTTATGGTCCTTCCACTTGAAGGGAAAGTCTTGTTCCCCAACTGAAAGTGACAAACTGTGAGGCTGAGGATGTAGCTCAGTTTCCCTGGGATCGATTCCCAGCACCATTAAGTTAGGCATGGCGGCCTTCCTAGGATCCTGGTACTTGGAAGGTAGAGACCAGAGACCCACAAGTTTAAGATCATCCTTACTATAAGGTGGTTTGAGACCAGTCTGGGCTCCTGAAACTCTGTCTCCAAACAAACAAACAAACGACCAAGACACAGGCCGGGCGATGATGACATAGTAGGCCTTTCATCCCAACACAGAGGTGGTCTGATCTCTGAGTTCTAGGACAGCCTAGTCTACATATTGAGTTCCAGTCCCATCAGGGCTACACAGCGAGACCCTATCTCAAAACAACAACAAAAACCCCAAAACAAGAAACAAAAGCAGTTTGCGTGTTCATAGAGAAACTGATTGAGAGCTTACTGAAAAACGATAGTCTACTGGACCTGGGTGCTCACTGCTCCCGTGTGCGGGGTGGGTGGTATAGTCTTCTGGACCTGGGTGCTCACTGCTCCTGTGTGCGGGGTGGGTGGTATAGTCTTCTGGACCTGGGTGCTCACTGCTCCTGTGTGGGGGGTGGGTGGTATAAGCTTGTTCAGAGTTCCTGACTGATAACAGCATTTGTCCACCATGCTTCTCAGCTGGGTGACTGTTATTTCTATCAGTGGTTCATATTTGCAGACTCTGGGAAGATGAGTTTAGCAGCTGCCTCCTTAAGTTTGACAACTGTATGGAATAGACAAGAGCTGGGTGAGCAGCTCTGTTTCATGATAACCACTCTGTCCCTAAGGAGGACATACAAACTTGTCTCTCCTTGCTTTAACGGCATATCCTGTTATGTACTTGCTAATCCTGTAGTTAGTGAGTATTAAGTATTGACACACTCAAAATCAAGGAGTCTAGGAAATTTTCCCCTAATACTACATTTACTACTTTATTTACTGACTAAAATGTTTGTTGGGTCAGTTCCCTGTGGGCATGATGAGTTACAGGGTAAAGTCCAAGCTATGTGTCTTGGCATTCTGGGGCCTTCAGTCAGCTGGCACCTGCCCGGGGTCTGAGAGCTGCTGAGTAGCCAAGCTGCCTACTGGTCCAGATAATCACTGCTCTTCATTGGTTTTTGGCATGTCCTTCCCTTCGAGGAAATGCTTAAAACCCGGGACTTAGGGCATAAGGCGAGGCACAGTTGAGATTCAGAAAAGTAGGTTTTAAGCATATATTCTCTAGTACTAAAGACTTGCAGCTAGTCCTCATTATACACTTTATAAAGTTTTAAGGGTTTTCCCCTATAAATGATTTCTGTTCTAAGTTCCAAAGTGTTTTCTTAGTTTCAAGTTGGAAAACATTTCTAAACGGGAGCTGGTGACATGGCTCAGTGGCTGAAGGCGTTTGCTGCTGAGATCCATGGCGTGAGTTTGATCCCCAGGTCCTCCGCATGTGCACCATGGCACACGCCTGTACTCACAGACCATCACACACACACACACACACACACACCTAACACCGTAGTAAGAAATAGAATAAAGGGTAAAAACTAGAATTGTGCTCACAGTGCAGGAATGTCCTTACGTTTGTTTCCTGACCTGTGTCTACATGTCACATTAGACTCTCTGATTCTCCATAAAGGGTGGCTCTGAGGGTGAGGACCGTGTCCACCTTGTTTCCTGTGTCTCTCTAACGTCACTCACCGTGCGTCGCCCCAGCAGACATCCTGAGTGAACACACCAGTGCTTTGTGAACCAGAACCCCGCTGTCCCTTCCTCTTTGTCAGAGACCTTAAAGGTCATCGTTGTACCGACGACTCAGGGTTCCCAGAGCCTCCCAGCCCTTCTCAGCCCTGACCTCTGCTTATGTCTTGGTGGTCCAGTGTAACCTGGTGGTTAGTTGATTCTGGTGTCAGAATGCCTGATCCACTACCCGTGGGTGGCTACCAGAGCTGCATTTCTTCATCCAATGTGACTTTTGGCAATGGATTCATCCTGCCTGTCTCACCTTCTTTAGAAGGAAAACGAAAATAGTGCCAGTGGCATCTGTTTTAAAGCACTTGGAGTAATGCCTGCTCAAGTGTTTGCTGTGGTGACAGAGTCTTCCATTTGATCTGTATCTATGAGCATTATTATGTAGATCCTTAAAACTATTTTCCCTGTCTGACATTCTCAGCTTTTGGTCTGTGGTGATAAATTCATCTTGGTTTGTCCAGTGGTTTTAACATGGCTCCATGTTGGGTTTGGTTATATACTCAATTTGCTATTTAAAGGTCAGACCTTTCTTCTCTCACTTTTTTTCCCATAGAGTTTAATTTTAACATGATTGCTCTTGTTGTTATGCTTGCTTTAAGAAAAAAGACAAAGTTTTTGCCGCAAGCCAGTGGCCAAGGAGGCGGGGCCTTCCCTTAGCCTTGCCTTTCTATGAGATGGGGATATAGATGCTAGTTAAACTCTGGCTTTGATGTCAGAAAGATATAGCTCTGCCACTGGATTGTTTAATATTACCTAAATCTATGAAGCGTAATGTTCATTTATTTAATGCTTCATCAAGTTATAATAAGGATTAAATGATGTGTGTATAATTTTACCCCAGTACCTGTAATGAGTAGTATTTATTATTATCATCACTGTTTTTAGCCAAGATTGAGATTAGAGATGGGGTATTCATTATTGCTTGAGGTCCTCTCCCATGGACTGCTGGGACCACAAGTCCTTCAGTGGACTTCTGTCAGTGGTTGGAACAAAGTATACTAGAGCTGCTGTCTCTCATCTTTCCTCCCCTTGTTCTGCTTCTTACAGGTTTTAATTTCTCATCCTCTGGAAGAGAAGATGTAGATGTGAGAACTTTAGGAAATGGTAAGATGGCCTCAGTACCACCTGATGAGAACTGGCTGCTGATAATCACCTGTGAGGCAGTAGCTTTCTGTAGTCACTTAGAACCACAGTGGGAGGACCCAGGCTCCTCCAGATGGGGAGCATGTGGCTTGTGCGGCTACCTCTGTAGACTATGATTTGTGTCTGAACAGCAGTCATTTCTTCAGAGACGTCCTTACCACAGGCTGTAATCTGTAATGGACTTCATGTGCATTAAGAAGAAAAAGGTTTTCCCTCAAAGTTTATTAGTTGCTCCATTTAAGAACTTTTCAGGCCAGTTGGTGGTGGCCCATGCCTCTGGAGGCAGAAGCAGGTGGATCTCTGAGTTCAAGGCCAGCCTGGTCTACAGAGTGAGTTCCAGGACAGTCAGGACTATGTAGAGACCCCATGTCAAAAAACAAACAAAGAATATCTCAGAAGTTACCAGTTTTCAATATGTCTATCTTTATTTGAAAATGATTCTACTCTTTTAGCCTTCATTTCTCTCTCTTGTTTTATCTTGTTGAGTTATAAGAAAGATAATGAGAATTAATTTTGAGCTGTTTGATGTTTGTAGTTCCTTCCCCTTGTGGAATCACAGTTGTTCCATGTCACTAGTAGATTAACTGGGAGAATGGATCTCACCTTGTTGTATCTGGGCTTTGCTCTCTATGACAGTGTTAGTGCCATTAGTGTAACCAACTTAATTAGTGGTTACATTAATTATTTAAATTTTATTTTGTAATTAACACAGGCTTGTGTGCGGCCCTCTGGGAAGGCAGTCATTTTCACATCAGCCTTCCTGCCCCGCCCCCGAAAGCCCCTTTGCTCTTCACACTTTCTCCCCTCCCCCAGATGTAGTCATGCCACTGAACCTTCAGGCCTCTAGTGTAGCCTGTTCTCACACTCCGCCTCTGCCCCCATGTTAACTCCATCGACACGTTTCTGTTTCATGATGGGCGTGCACTTCCAGGAAGACCCTTCGCAGTGGAGCTGCTCAACCCTCACAGAGTGCATTTCACTTCACAAGAAGTCAGGGAGCTCCAGCAGGTAAACACTTGTGTGGACGCATCTTGTTTGTGCAACCCCGTGACTGAGCTAGAGTTGATAATTGTTTTTCTTTCTCTGCTGCCACAGAAGATTAATAAGTCATCTGACAAAATCCAAGTACGTGACTTGCAGCTTGTCACCAGGTGAGGATGGGCGTGCTGGAGAGATTCTAAAGGGACGTTTTCGTAGATCATATATTTGGTAAGGGGATTGCACACAGAGTATATTAAGAAAAAAAAATCCGACCCCAATTAAGAAATGGGAAGATGATTAAGTAGACATTTCTCCAGGAAGGATGTGTGAGTAGTCAACGAACGTGAAATGATGCCCAGCGTCTTACACTAGGGCTGTGCAGGTCAGAGCTACAGTGAGCTAAGGCTCACTCACACCCCCGAGGAAGGCTATCATTGAAAAAAATAAAATAAAGTGCTAGCGAGGGCATAGAGAAACTGCCACGCGCATTGCTAATGGTGTTGAAAGTGGGGCCACTCTGAATGGCACGTTGACAGTCTGTCAAAAATTCAAACGTAAGGTGACCATATGACCTAGCAGTTCCCCTTCTAGGTATCAGATCAATGACAGAAGTGAAAACATACGTCACCCAAAGATCACCAGGGATGTTCATAGTAGTGTTTTCACAAAGCAGAGAAGAAGCCAGCGGTAGCACGGGCCTGTAATTTCTAACTGGAGGCCAAGGCAGGAAGGTTGGGATTCAGGGCTTTCCTTGGCCAAATAGTAAATTGCAGGCCAGCCTGGATTGCATAAAACAATTATGTTTCTTAAAAAAAGTAGATACCACTTATCTATCCATAGAAAAACACAAAGTGAAATAGTTGTCTCTTCTTATCCTTGGAAGATGTGTTCCAGGACTTGCTGTGGACACCCAGGACTGCAGATAATACTGAATTCTATAAATAGTATGCTTTTCTTGTACATAATTGATGAAAAGGATTGACTAAAAAAACTGAGAACCAGTCAGGACCAGAGAGAGCACTGGCTGTTCTTGCAGAGGACCTGGGTTCAGTCCCAGCACACATGCACATGGTGACTCACAACCTGTAACTCCCACTCCGGGGGAGCTGATTCCCTTTTCTGGCCTCCAAGGACACCAGGCACTCATGTGACATACATACCTACATGCAAGCACTCACATATACACATAAAATAAAAACAAATCTTTTTTAAAAAGCCATGAAAAAATAATTGCTAATAATAAAACATGGCAATTGTAGCAATATACTATAAGGTAAGCATCAATTGCCTGCTTTTAAGTTTTTATATGTAATACTTTTAGTAGGAGGTTGACAGCAGGCAAAGTGATTTCATGGGTAAGGGGGACGTACTACGTACCCCTCCAGTGTAATATGGTTTGTTTGTTTGCTTTGTTTTTCTTTAAAAATGAAGAGGTATGGAGTACTGATTCAGAGTGCACCATAGATGCCCTTGACCTTGACAGCATTGTGAAGGACAGAAGCCAGTCAGTCACCACTCTGTGATCGTACCTAGTAGGTAGAAAGTCAAGTAGTGCTAGGTCATCCTGGGCTTGGGAAAGGAATGGGAAGAAAGTGCTGCTGGGTGTGGAGGGTCCTTCTGGGGCAGTGGGAGTGCCGTAAGTTAGACTATGCTAGATGCAAAGCTCCAGGAGCAGGAGAGCTCATAGAACGTACCGTTTAACCTCAGCCAAGCAGAGATTCGGGACAAGGTTTGTGTGTATTTTTTGTCCTGGGACAAACTTTCCTTTGTTATTGGTGTTTAGAGAGGCAATCGGGTATATGAAGGAAGGTGAGGAGGGTAAGACCAAGACCTACAGTGCCTTGATTTGGACGAATAAAGTCATACAGAAGAAAGACATTGGATTCCTAAATGACCTAAAGGTACTTTACCTGCAGTTTTTGATTTGTTTTCTTTTTCTTTTGCATATTAAAAAGCCATTGCTTCTAGTGTATTACCAGCAAGCCACAGTGCCTAGGCTTTGGGGTCTGGGTGACCTACATTCAAATCCTAGCTTTCCAGTTCACTGGCAGAGTGATCAGATGCTTGCCTAACTCTTGGGAGAAGCAGTGTTTCGATGGGTGGCGGTGGTAGTGCACACCTTTAATCCCAGCACCCGGGAGGCAGAGGAGGTGGATCTCTGAGTTCAAGGCCAGCCTGGTCTACAGAGTGAGTTCCAGAATAGCCAGGGCTACACAGAGAAACCCTGTCTCGAAAATCAAAAAAGGAAAAGAAAGAAAGGAAGGAAGGAAGGAAGGAAGGAAGGAAGGAAGGATCTGTGTTGCTGACTCTGAAGACAGACTCACAGGTTAAACCCTGGGTCTACATTTTGTAGTTGTACGACTCTGGACAAATCCTTAGTTTAGCCTGTATGCTTCATCTGTGAAATTATGTTAGAAAAACTAAATTAGTTCAATTGTACAAAGCATTTCAAATGGTACCAACCACATAGAAAATATTGAGGAGTGCTATTATATTTGGTTATCTATAAAAATTAAATATAAAATAAAATGTATCTAATAGAATTGATACTAAAATTACATATATGAGTGAATAAAGTGTAACAGTTATGTGAAGCACATGTATTTTGTGAGAATGTCACTGTAAAGGACCTGCTTGTCCTGTTAAACAGCTCTTGTCTCTCTTGTAAAGACAGTCACAGTGGGTAAGAGCTCTCCATGCAAGAATGAGGACCTGAGTAGTCCAAAGTTTTCTCTGGTCCACCCGGCCCCGCGGTCCCTCATAAAACAACCACTCAGAGGCTTGATACTATTACAAACTGTGTGGCCGTGGTAGGCCTCTTGCTTGCTAGCTCTTATAATTTAAATTAACCCATTTCTATTAATCTGTGTTTCACCATGTATTCCATGGCTTTACCAGTCTGCTGGCATGTTGCTCCTTGGGCATCTGCCTTTCTCTTTCCTGTCTCTCTTCTTGGATTTCCCACCTGCCTCTAAGCTGCCTTGCTGTAGGCCAAATCAGCTTATTTATTAACTAATGGGAACCACATATATTCACAGTGTACAGAAAGACATCCCCCAGCATGAGGTGAGTTTCAGCTCCATGTTAAAACCAGGCGTGGCCATGTGTGCCTTAACCCCAGGGCTGGGGGGGCAGGTACAGCAGGCTCCGGTGACAGTGAAGGACACTTGTGGTCCTCTGTCCTGTGCACACACCAGAGAGAGAGAGAGAGTTCAAGGCTTGAGTGAGCATAAATGAGCACAAAACATATATAACTTATCCGTATAATGGAGTCTTACTACCCAGATCTTTAAAATTGTGTGGTTGAGCTGAGTGTGGTGGCTTAGAAGATCCAGGCAAGAGGACCACAAGTGTGAGGTCAGCCTGGGAAATACAGCAAGACCCTACCTCAAAGAACCAATTATTTAAAGTGATAGTTGTTAACATGGGAAAATGTTATCCTACGTGCTAAGGGGAAAGCTGTAAGAATAACTAGAGGGTAATGCCTTCTGATTTCAGCACACCCAAATGTGCTCTGTGTACACACACGTGTGGTTATGTAGAAAACAATATGGCAAAAATTTTCATAAATAAGATTTATACTTAGTCATGAAAAGTATAGTACTGAATAGATAAAAAAAAATGGATAAAGGTGAATGAAGAGACGGTTGAAAAGGAACAACTCCGTGATCGAGAATCGTTTGGAATGCTGTTCCACCTCCAGGACAAAGTAATAGATGGCATTACCCCATTCCTTAAGTCGGGAAGGCAGACAGACGGAAGCTTTTCAGACTTGGAAGGCAATGGCAGTGCTGTAAGAAGAGCCAGCCGTGCTGATGACCTCACCTCTGTTGACAGGCTCTCTGCGGAGCGTGACTCCTGCGGAAGGCCGTGCGTGAAAGGAGCTTTTCTGACTTTGTTCACAGTGGCAAAATCAGCAGTGTCAAACTGGAAAGAAAATGACATTAGCTGGATGTAGTGGCACAGCACATAAAGGTCTAAGTTCAGGCCCAGCCTGGGCTGTGAGTAAGACTAAGCAAGCCAACAGAGCAGCTTTGGATGAGCTAGTGGTAGAGTGAACGAGCATCCTGTAGCTGTTAAAAATAAAGCCAGAAGCAGGGCGTGATTTTACTTAATGTGGGTCAGTGTGTGTCTGTACTTATCAAAAAACGTTGGGGAAAGACTACACTGTCAGAGTCTGACTTGGGAGACAAGCAAAGCGAGAGATGTGAATGCGGCAGGGAGGGCATGCATCGTCTGTCCACCCAGAGACGCCTGTCACCTCCACAGGCTTTGCGCTTGCTCTTGCCTAGGGCCTTCAGGACAGGAGTCTGGGTTTTGTTGTGGTTTGATTGAGACAGGTTACTGTGTAGCCCAGACTGCCCTCAAACTCACTGTGTAGCCAAGGATGGTGCTGACCTTCTGGTCTTCCTACATCCACCTCTGAGTGCTGGGCTACAGGTATGTGTCACCACGCCTGTTTTTGTGCTGTGTAGGGATTGAACCCAAGGATATGCAAGCAGTGTACCAAGTGAGCACATCTCCCGCCCCAGAGAAGTAGATGCAATGCAGACAGATTTATGGACTCTGTAAGATCATATACCCTTCGTAGTGTATAAGTCAGCTGGATATAATGGTGCATGTCTTTAAGCCCGCACTGAGTAAGCAAAGGCAGACAGATCTCTGAGTTCAAGGCCAGCCTGGTCTACATAGTGAGATCCTGTCTAAAAAACCAAACCAAAAACCCACCAAAAATGTAGATGTAGGAATCATTTAGAATGCTATTAAAAAAGAAATTCATTAAAAAAAAAAAGGTTTGGGAGCTGGCATTGAGGCTCAGTGGAAAATAAGTCCATTAAAAGTAGATTCAAGGGCTGGGGATGTAGCCCAGTGACAGGGTGCTTGCCTAGGGCAAGGCCCTCGGTCTGAGTCCCAGCACTGCAGAAACAAGACAAAACAGCACAGTTCGGGGGTTACCGTAGCGCCAACTAAAAAGTAACATAGAATGGTGGCTGTGTAGGGACGTAGGAAGTGGAAGAGACCGCTCCCAGGCACACTGCTGGGCCGGGTTGGTTTCTAGTGACATTGTTGTAGTTTACGAAATTCCCATTGGCTTAGAGATAGAAACTGAGTTACTTCTCTGTTCTGGGAAAAAGGCCACTGCAGGTTCACTGCTTGCCGCCTCTTTAAAGGGCAGCCTACTTCAAAGGAAGAACTGTACTTGTGTGCTTCTGAAAATCAGCCGTGTGGGACAACACAGCACAGAGCTCAGAGTGGATGTAATGGTTTCCTTTTGTGGTCTAAACAGCAGACCAAAAGGACACATGGGCATGTGTACTGATGAGTACTGAGTTAATGGTTCTGGGTGATTGGCTCCTTCCTAGTCTGTCCTGGGAGTCAAGTAACAGAAGCCAGAGAGGAGTTCTCACTGGATAGTTGCTTGTATTTGTTTGTATTTGTTTATTCATTTCTCTCTGTGTGTGTCTCTCTCTCTGTTTCTCTCTGTGTGTGTCTCTCTGTTTCTCTGTCTCTCTGTCTCTGTCTCTCTCTCTCTCTCTCTCTCTCTCTCTCTCTCTCTCTCTCTCTCTCTCTCTCGACAAGTTCTTACCATGAAGCTCTGGCTGTCCTGGAACTCATTCTGTAGACCAGGCTAGCCTCGAACTCACAGAGATCCACCCGCCTCTGCCTCCCGAGTGCTGGGATTAAAGGCGCGCGCCACTGTGCCAGGCCATACCTGCGAATTTAAAGGCTGTGTGTTTCTGTTCTCTGAGTCTCTATATACATCATTATAACTCTTCATCACAGTTCATTCTTGAAAACCTTGATCTTTTTAGCTACAGAAAAGTCAAGCCCCGTGGAGACAGCTCACTCCTAAGAATTATAGACTCATAAAAAGCACAGTGGGGAGAGGCTGTCGACTCTGCCCTTCAGTGCGGCCTTAGTCAGAACTTGCTCTTCTTCCTTGGTGTCTGGAAAGGAATGCAGGCTGGAGCCTTTCCCTCCTTAGTGGAGACTGCTCACTCATCATGCAAATTCGGAGGCGCTGTTCCAGCAAGAAACTGCAGAGAAGTTAGAGTTCTTAAGAACCAACTTGTCTGGTTTGCCTAAAATCTATTTTTAAAAGGTTGAAGTAGATGACCTTTTATAGTATTAATCCCTGTTTCTTAATTTATATCACCTAGCATATGGGGAAATCTCTAATTTGATGTAATTATAAGAAAAAGCAGCATATATCACTGAAAAAAATCTGAATTGTTAAGATACAGGCGAATATTATTTTTGTAAAGCTGGGATTTTATGTAAATACTGGAAGACTGAAGTCCTCACTTTTATGTCAGTCACTTTGTGGCATTAGAAAACAAAGGTAACAATGTTGTCTGCTAGCAAAGTCCTATGCCAGAATCCCGAGTGATGTGTTCGGTGTCAGGGCAGAAGAGCTGGTGGGATCATCCCTTCCCAGCCCCTGTCTTATGATAGGGTATTCAGAAAATGAGAAGTCCCGTTGAGATAGAGCCTGAGGGGCTGCAGCTGGCTCTGTGTCAGCGAGTCCCCACCCTACCCTGACAATGATGGGGACTGATGTAAGCTATGCGTGGCTCTGATTGCATCATATCCTCCGCTAGGACTTAAAGATCGACCAGAAAACACCTCTCCGGGTCCTTCACCGAAGGCCTTTGGCCGTGAGAACTCGGGCCATTCACTCTATGGAGACACGCTACCTGGACGAGCATCATTTTCGTCTGTATTTGAAGACCCAAGCTGGAACGTATCCTTCTCCTTTGTGTTTGCAGAGACCTAACCAGGATGGGATCAGGTAGCTCCTGCTGCCCTTGACAACAGGTTCCATTGACCTGGGAGACACTTGTTTGTTAGAGATGTGTTCTCCTGTACCCCAGGGCTCTTGTACTCCAGGCTGGCCTTGAACTCTTGATCCTCCTGCCTCTACCTCCCAAGTGCTGGGATTACAGGCCAGTGCTACCTCAGGTGATCTGGGATGTTTTGGAAAGGATTTGAGTGTATTCGTTTAATATTTTGGAGTGGAATCAATACTTTGTTTTTTGAAGTCTGTTTTCCCATTTGTGTTTCAAAACAGTGTTTTAAACCATGAAGTATCCATCAGTTAGTTCAATGCCAGCTTTAAAATGTACAGTTCTGTTATAGTGTCTTACCCGGTGTTTATCATATAATATACTCAAAAAGTACTTTTAATTGATTCATTTGCTGTCTTTACACATTTTACAAGTCACATATTCATAACCCTATTTGGTCCTCTGAGTATTTCAAATGTTTGCCCAACTGATTTAAACACGGGTGATAGAAACATTGGTATTTTACTGTCTTTAAAGTCTGAGATTAGCGCTCCCCATGTTGTCCAGAGGCTCAAGGTGAACACTAAGCAGTCCTCTGTGTGTGCCTCCCGGATGACAGGAATGCCCCACACACCGTGTCCAGTGCTTTGTGACATAGTGATTGTAACTTACACACAGGCCTGTGTAAAAACCCAAACCCAAACACCACATGTCACCACCATAAGCAATAATACATCAGTGTTAGGACAGAGTTCAAAACTCCAACATTTTGACTGTGTTTTAAATAGAAAAGATTGTAACTCAGAGTTTTAAATACCTACATGCCAATGATAATACTTTGTTTATAACCTATTTTGACTTACGGCTTTGGGGTCAGAACTGAGTTTCTAATTAAAGTGTCAGAGAGCTCCAACAGTTTTAGGCTTAGTTTAATATTTGCCTTCTTTTAAGACTGAATCTCACTGTGAATCCCAGGCTGTCCCTGATCTCCAGATTCTGCCTCTGCCTTCCAAGTGCTAGGGTTACAGGCATGTCTCACCATGCCTGGTTTTCTTATTGCCCTTCCCAACATGGGTGTGTGTGTGTGTGTGTGTGTGTGTGTGTGTGTGTGTGTGTGTGTGTGTGTGTTCCAGTGGCATGAAATGATAAATCTCTTTTCATTGGCATGCAGGCAGTGCATAGTTCTGTGTACAACAACATACCCTCCCGGTGGGAAGAGTCGAGAGCTGGTCACAGATGGTATTGTCATCATATTGCTGTAACTGAGGTGCCTCTCCTTCTCTTAAACGTCTTTTCCCACCCTTGTTCCTTCCAGTGCCCTGGATTGACCTCGCTGAACTGGGGTATCTACTCCAAATACCTTTTCTGTTCTGCACTTTGAATCAGGGATCATTTGTGCAGATTCTGATCCGCAGCTTGTTTCTTCTTTATTGTTTGGAGCACATTTGGCTATTGTAGATGGAATTCAAAGAAATCACAAATGTTAAAATTCATTTTGACTTTGGTATTGGAGATTGAACTCAGGGCTCATACATACTAAGTACATACATGTCTTACCACTGAGCTTCATGCCCTGCCTGAGATTATAAAAACAAAATAAAACTAACCCCATCTTTAATTTACATGCCAAGAAGGAATTCTTTGTCTTTTGGAAAAACTAACACCCTTTGGAAACAGCTACATATATAGACTTACTATGTTAGCCAAGAAGAACTGGTAACTGTAAACAGCACGTAGTTCTCATAGAAGTCCATGTCCTTTGTGTCCTCAGTTCCTGTGTGCTGGCCCAGGTTCGCAGAGCCCAGCACTCGGAGCCAGGCTGACTGCCTCCAGTCTCATCCCTCCAGCATGAGTCAGGTCCAGACCTTCCCACTGCTTCTGGCCTCCTGTTTGGTCGGCTTCCTTCTTTATTACTGGCTTTCTCTGAAGAAAATCAGAGAAAAAGAATGGCAATTGAAGAGAATCTGTGAATTCAGGGGGAAAAGCTACTAAATAACAGTATGTCTTCTGTTTGATTGAGAACATGTAGTGGAGGAGGAGGTGAGAAAACTTGTAATGTTTCTTAGTGTTGAGGATGCATTCATTTGCCCGTCAGACGCCATTAACTACTTATACGGATCGGTTTTACTCACGCAGTTTCTTGTTCTTGTTTCTTAGTGAACAATGGGGAAGATGTGTGTTTTTCAGATAATGTCAGGGCTACAGCAGAGTGCTGTGGAATGCTAATCTTATTAAGAACAAATTCCAGATTAAACCATTGCCTTCAAAATGTAAAGACCTAGAAAGAGAACACAAAGTTGCTAAACCAAACTCAAAAATAGTTTAGCCAGGTGTGGTAGTTCACACTGGAATCCTGCCACGCAGGATTGCTTCTATTCAGGACAGGCTGGACTACACAGTGGTTCCAAGGCCAGGTTGGGGTGCATGGCGGAGCACTCAGGAGCATACACACAGAAGGAAACAAAAAGCAAACAACACCAAACAAGCAAAAACCACCTTAATTCTTTGGCTCACAACTGCCTGTAGCTGCAGCCTCAGGGTAGAGGTCCTGCTCCCTTTCTGACCTCCAACATCATCCGAACATGGTGTACACTCACGAGACACGCATGCGTAAATAATAAGTATTACGTTTATTTTTAAAGAAGACTAAATTAATAATTTAATTCTCTCTTCCATCTTAATGCTAATGTGTTACAAGGAGCCCCATCGTTGAGGTCACTTTCTGAGGGGTCTTGTGGAACTTACCATTTGGTAGATACCAACTGCCATTATTAAAAAATGGGATCAGATATCAAAATAGAAATGGAGACAAAAAAAGGCTTAAAAAGAAAAGCATTGGGTTGGGCATGGTGGCACATGCCTTTAACCCCAACACTCAGGAGGCAGAGGCAGGTGGATTTCTGAGTTGGAGGTCAGCCTGGTCTACAGAGTGAGTTCTAGGCTAGATCTACACAGTGAGATGCTATCTCAAAAAAAAAAAAAAAAAAAAAAAAAAAGAAAGAAAAGGCACTGAACTATATAGTTAATTTAATGTATACCCGAACCTTGGCATTTTGAGATGAGCTAATAACCCAAAGCTGGGGTGGGAGATGCTGCAGGTTTCCAGTCTCAGCACTTGGAAGGTGGAAGCAGGAGGACCCAGGTCGAGTTCATGTAGCCCAGGGTACCCTGTCTGAAACAAAGCAAAGCCATGGCCTCTGGCAAGTTTGATGTAAACAGAGGTTCTGGTTACTCTGCTGGCATCCAGGCCGCTGGCATTCAGCTTACTTTCTGAGATGCACATCTCAAGTCCGAGTTTAGAAATGGCATCTCTTTTGTAACATTTTAAAATTCTATTTATTTTTCCCTTCCACTTGCCAAAGTAGTTGGTACTGCATGATCTTTTCCTTAAACAGACCTAGCTACATTAAAGAATTTGTACACGGAGACTTTGGGAGAACCAGGCCGAATATTGGCTCTCTGATGAACGTGACCGCAGACATTCTTGAGCTAGATGTGGAGGTAAAGTATTTTATGGGGGAGTATGCATCTGCAAATCAAATTCAGCTAAATAAGATCTTTTGACACTAAACTAAATAGCACTGCCTGTCTCCATGAGTATTTTTTTATATGAGGGTCTTTTTTTTTTTTTTTTTTAGATTTATTTTCTTTTATGTATATGAGTATTTTGTCTGCATGTATGTCTGTGCACCACATGTGTGCCTAGTGCTCCTGGAGTTGAGAAGCGGGTGTTGGGTACCCTGGAATCAGAGTTACAGATGGTTGTGAGCCACCAGGTGAGTGCTGGGGATGGAGCCCAGGTTCTCTGGAAGTGCAGCTGGTGCTCTTAAACACTGAGCCATCTCTCCAGCCCTCTATAGGTATTTGAAAATAGTAAAACCTCACAGTAGCTTTGTGGTACAGGAAAGAATTATCTTTGTAATTATTTTAAACAAACAACAAACCAGGATCCATTGTGATGCTTGTGGATTATATAATTTACTAGTTGGTATCAGGTACTCTCATTTACTAATTTACCTATGGCATTAGATTAAACCTTTAAAGAAAACAAGAAAATAAAGTTTAACGCCTCATGCATCCTTCTGATTGCTAGGGTTGTGTTTTATAAAGAATGTTAGAACTGGGCATGAGGGCATACACTTTTAATCCCAGCACTTGAGAAGCAGGGGGTGGTGGATCTCTGAGCTCAAGGCCAGCCTGGTCTACATAGGTATTTCCAGGACAGCCAGGGCAATATAGAGATACTCTTTCTCAAAGAGGGGAGTGGGGTGGTGAACTTTCGGGTTGGGCTGAGCTCATCTCAGTCATGGCTGTGGCTGCCAAGGCCCCACTAGATTCAGTCAGTCCCTGGGATCCACATGATAGAAGCAGAGAACCACTCGTTTCCTTGTGTGCTGTGGCATGGGCACGTACGTATGTGCAAGCATGAGTATGCACACACACATACAAAATAAGTAAGTGTTCAAGGGGGTATTTAAGACCACTTGCTCAAGAGCATCTACTCAGACTAGGTAGCAAACCAGATAAAGTAAATTGAATTTCTCAAGCCAGGCATCTGTACATCTGTAATCCCAGCACTCAGGAGGCAGATGCAAGAGAACGGGAGTTTGAGGCCAGTGAGACCCTGACTCAGAACAAACACAGCAAAGCAGGGCTTATCTCTCAGGGCAGGTAAGAGTCCTGTGGTGTGCTGCTCTGTCCTGTAGCTGTCAGTTCAGACAGGGTTAACCTCCAAAGCAAGAATGGCTCTGCCGGGCTGTGATGTCAGGAATCAGTGCTCCTCGAAGAAAACCTGAGTAGCAGTTGAATTCCTGCCTAACTCCACTGAAAATCCTAGAAGAGGCTAGCATTCTGCAAAGGTACAAGAAGAAGTGGACCTGTGCCCATGTGAAGACAGCCGTGGCAGTCACACAGTCATTAGATGGTACACGGCTCTTGCTGGGCAGCCAGGACCCACTGTCCAGACGGCAGGAGCCTCAGGAAGCTGCTGTAAGAAGACAACTTAGTGTCACAGAAGTCCCGACCACATTAGTTATCCAATGCCAAATGGTCTGGAAATATACATACAAATAACATTACACAGACTGGGCAGATTGTATTTAGGAAAATATATGTGTGTGTGTGTGTGTACATTTATGTGTGTATATAGCAACAATTTATGACAAAAGAGACCATGAATTTGAAAGAGAGAAAGGAAGGATAGAGGGAAGAGTTTCGAGGGAGAAAATGATGTGATTATATTATAATCTCAAATAAATAATTGAAGACATTTTCTTCTAGGATGCTAGGCAAAACTCTACACTTAGCCATGCTCCAATCCATGTTAATAGACAGCTTAGAGTCAGCCCTGGGTCAGTTTCTCAGCCTGGTCAAGTAGGACCTTGTAGAGCTACTGACCCACAGTGCTATGGCTCCCCTTCCCTATCCTCTGCACACACAGTTGATTCTTTGTGTCTCGTTTTTAGTTTGAGAAACTACTCATGAACTGACATATGATGACTTGGTCCATGGCTGTATCTAAAGCACTAGCACAGCACGTCTTGGGAGTCAGAAAAGCTGTGCATGTATACTTGTGCAGTGGTTGTTTGGTTTTCTGCTGGTTAGGGAAGCTGAAGTGTGAAGTGACCCATGGGCTAATGGATGCATTAGTTGCAGTAAGGCACTTCAAGCTCTTGGTTTGGTTTGGTTTGGTTTGGTTTGGGGGTTGTTTTATGATATTGTACATGCTCAGGGGACCCCGGCTGGCCAGGGTATTCCACACATGACGGAAAACATGCTGGGCAGATGTAGTGGCACGTCATTCATAACCCAGGCGCTGCTTCCACGTGGAAATGAGTTTATTATAATAGAGAGATAAGAGAAAGATAGGGGAAGAGGGAGAGACAGAAGAGAGAGGAAGGGGGGAGTCAAGGGTGCCCACCTCGTGGGAATGGAGAGAAAGAGAGAGAAGGGGGGCTCCTTAAATCAGACTTTTACATCAGGATGACGCAGGGTGGCCCAAAGGGGCGGTTTCCAAGGGGCAGGTCAGATTATTAAATGTCCTCCATTTTAATTATTATAAAAAGGTGAGTTATTGATAGCAAGTGGGGGAACAAGGGCACTGAATTCCCGAGACTGCTTCAAGCTGACAAGGGTCGAAGTGGGGAGGGGGAAACTGTCAGTCACACACACACACACACACACACACACACACACACACACACACACACACACGGAGTCACTCACGGCAAGAGATCTCAGGCATCTGTTCCTTGAGGGAGCTGAGGAGGCAGGTTGCAGCAGTGGTGTTCCAGGAGCTTGGGGGGAAATGGAAAATCAGGAGTACAGAAGCCATGGCATCTGCTGTTTCTCTGGAGGTCAGGCGGGAAATGAATCTGCAAAATATGCTCGAAAAATAGGTGGGGTCAGAAATGGCTCTGCAGGTTGTTAGTTTTCATCAGACCAGATTTCGTGATGCAGTGGCAGAACTTTCCCAGGAATCTGTGGGTATCTGTAAGACAGCTAGAATGGATTTACATCATAGCAAAAGGGTTGAAAATCTTAAGAACCATTTGTAGTCAATGTTCTATCAGTTTATCAAAGCCACATTTATCAGTATTAAAACTTTGAACCTCTGGAGTTATATCTGAAACCTGTACCATGAAGTCTGTGAATGAGGCATACCTGTCTGTAATTTCAACAGGAAACTTATTGATGAACTATTAAGGTGCTTGTAATCTCAGGATTGGGGCTGTTAAACCGGTACCCTAGTCATCAAACACCGTCAGATCTGAGAAGGATAAATTTAAGAAGAAGTGAGACAGCTTTCCAGCTATCTAGGCAGCAATCCCAAGTCTCTCCATGGTCGTTGGAGGACAGAAGTCCCAAAGGCAGCACTTGTTCAGCTGATAGGCCCAGAAGATCTGACAGATTTTTTTTCTGTGAAGTAGAAATTTGGGAAATCATCCTATCTGTCTTTGCAGAGAGCACAATCAATCCCTGTTGCTCCTTTTATTCACAGTCTGGACAGGATCTCAGCTTTTCACTACATGGCCAGCCTTGCCGTGAGCTTCCAGTCGGAAGTTTTTTTGTGGCCATCTGTCTTCTTGGAGAAGATACAGGAGGCTGCCAGGAGCTGACATGTCTCTCTATTATAAAGAGCTTTTATATTAAATGTCATATTCTCAGATCTCTACAGGTGTTTGAGGACTGGGGGAACAAAATCTGTTAGATGTAGATATACAGGTTTCCCAGTTAGTTACAGCTTAATGAAGTTAGCAAGGACAGGGAGGTTCATATTCTTAAGCCTGAACAGACCTTGAGTAAGGAGAGACTTTTTTTCTAAAGATTTATTTATTTATTATATATACAGCATGTATGACTGCAGGCCAGAAGAGGGCACTAGATCTCATTACCGATGGTTGTGAGCTACTATGTGGTTGCTGGGAATTGAACTCAGGACCTCTGGAAGAGCAGCCAGTGCTCTTAACTGCTGAGCCAACTCTCCAGCCCAGGAGAGACATTTTTTAAGCCATTGGCAGTGATATCTAAATCTATTACCATTTTTAAGGCCCAGATGCTGTAGTTCTGATCTTTGAGTACAGCCAGAATATAATCCTGAATGATACATATAGAAATAATCATCTCTCAAGGTTATTTAATACCTTTTTGTTTTGCATAAAGAAGGTCAAGTGTCTTGTCTTATTGCAGTATTGGGTCCAGTTTCTTGGTATATCAATGAGCATTAGGTAGCCAAGTCAGTTCCCTATGCCGGGGGTTCCACTTTTAACTTGGCCTATAGCCTGTCCTGAGAGCAGGGAGCATAAGACGATGCATTCTTCTCCATAACTGCTTCAAGCTGAAACGGGACACAGGTGTTCAGGACCCTGGCTAGTCAAAGGTAAGGAGGGAACCCAGGCATTTATCAGAAGTATGTGGTTGTCTGACCTAGCTGTAGAGACAGGAAATAATTACGTTTTTGGCTGGATTGGTCCACCATCAGCCTTCAGCAGGTCCATGTCTCACAGATTGAAGTCAGTAGCCGATGCCTGGATGTGTCAGTCAGCCAGATGGAAGCTCACTGAAACAGATTAGATTGGAGACGAGAGAGTTAAAATTTTATGAATTTATTTGGAACCTTCTGGCCCATGGTCTTAGTGGTTGGGAAGGGGAGACAAGGAGGGAGAGAAATTCCATCCTCAGGAACAGACATGTGAGGAAACTCATTTGTCTGGAGCTTGTTTGACCTCTGTGAAGTGGATCCAGTGGCTTCTTTTGATCCTGTGAAGTTTATATGAATTCTTATTTTATAAAAGGACATGAAAGTTTTAGATGAATTAGTATCATCAATCAGTACTAAAATCCAAATTGTAGAAGAGCAGGTAATGAGTATCTAGGCTCATACCTTTGAGTCCTAGCAAAATTAAAGATTTGGGTTAAAAAGTATGTGCAGTTTTTATTTAGAGAGAACCAGTTACAGATTGGGCAGAGATGTCTTTGGCCTGATGAGAAGTTTAAGTTTATCTTTAGAAGACAACCAAGGCAAATTTAAAATCCTGAGCTTGTGACCCAAACTGCATCAGAACTCCGTTAATGTTAAAATCTGAAATTTCAAAATCTTAATATAATGATATTGCCTGCATGTGGTTCCACTGATGCCCTAGAGGGGGGCGCATACGTCTGGGCCCTGCCCATAGAAGCAGATGCAGAGGAGTGAATGCCAGGCTGCGACCGGACCTCTGCCCTGCCCAGACGGCTGGAGTGCCGGGCACCCCACTCATGCTTGAGCCACTGACAGGAAGTGACTTTTTGTTGCCCTTACTAAAGACGGCGGTGAGGTCATATGACCTGTCCCCCTCTGACCTTAGCAAAGACAGCATCTGCCTGACCACATGATGACCCTTATCAAATATGGCGACTGACCACGTGGTCACATGTTTGTTTCTTTGTTTTCTCAAGACAAACTGAACAGATAAGGTGAAGCATTTAAAAGTTAGTCAGAAACAAGTTTATGTGGCCATTTTCCCAAGCCCTGGCAGTGGAGGAGAGGCAAGAAGGACGGACCTGGGATAGGAGAGGGTAGGCTGGCCTTGAACTCACAGAAATACATCTTCCTCTGCTTCCCGAGTGCTGGGATTAAAGGTGTGCACCACCACCGCCAGGCACTTGAACTGAATTTTAAAAGAAACAAAAATTCTGAAATGAGAAGATACTTGATGCTTTTTAGTTGTAGTGATTTTCTGTATTCATTTTCTTCACATTTAGTCACAGACTGCTCGAGCCATGTGCCATGTAATACTGGTCCCACTAGCTGATATCACCTAGTGACATCATACCTTAGTGTAAGAAAGTACACTCTGGTGTTTGCCCAGTGATGAAGTCACCTAATGACACATTTCTCAGAATGTGTCCCCACCATTAAGTGATACATAACTATATTTTGTTAAATACAGATGGTAGAATGAAAATGATCAGAGCATCAATTGTTGAGTCTTGTGAGGAAAAGTGTGGCTACCCAAATCTGAATTTGTTTATACTTTACTCACAACTGACATTATGGTTTTTCAATATCTTCTCCTAGGAGCAGGAGGTGTAGTAGTAATTGTGTCTCCGTTAGTTCAGAAATGGGCCTTCAGTGCTGCCGCCCTCATCCACTGTAATTTCTCTTGCATTGCAGTAAAACTGTCCCCAGCAGTGCTTGTCAGAACGTCTGTTTTAATGACTTGTTTTCTTTCTTCTAGTCTGTAGATGTTGACTGGCCTCCTGCTTTGGATGACTAGCTCTCACATTTCACACCAAGGGTTTTCCTGACATGATGCGGACATACAGGCGGCGTATCCTGGAAAATGACTTACCCACCACAACGGTGTCTTTAAAACGACTTAGATCATGTTGATCTGTTTCTAAAGTTCACTGTAACATCTCAGGATTTATATGTATGCATAGTTTGTGTTCTGTTGCTCTGAGTATGTCCGATGTTTTCTCATTCCCTGTTTCATGACCATGAAACCAAACTAGGAATCTAACCCTTTTCCTTTTTAATTCTGTCACTTAGAGAAGTGTGCAGTGGGAGACACTGGTAAGAGGGGCTGTGACTTCCTCCAGCGAATTTCCTACAGGAGACACAGTACCTTTAAGGAATGTGCTAAAGTTTTCAGATCATCTGAATAAACGCTACAACTAGACTCTTGTAGTAGAGTGTCCTATGGTATTCTAATGTGTCAAGTGCACATCTGATAGTAATATTTTCCCCAGTCCCCTCAAGCTGTTACCAGTGGAAGTACTTTAAAGTGTGATTTGTCAAAAGTCCTAATGACCTCAGGTTACTATTTTGACAATCTAAAGTTATCAGTACTTGTCTCCTGTAGAAGGCAGTAGCAATGCTGGAGGTGTAACTCTAGAGCCATGGTTCTCAATCTGTGGGTCAAGGCCCCCATAAGGGTTGCATTTCCCATATCCTGCAAATCAGATATTTACATTACAGTTCATAACAGTAGCAAATTACAGTTATGAAGTAGCAATGTAATAAGTTTATGGTTGGGGTCACCACAACTTGAGGCACTGTATTATAAAGGGTCACAGCATTAGGGAGCTTGAGAACCACTGGCCTAGACACTTTCCTACATCCTTTAAGTAAAGTGAAACAAGTGCCTTCAATAACTTCCTGGGTCACAAGTTCACAAATTTGAGGTTGCTAAACAAATACAAACATATTTTACAGTGTTTCAACTATTTTCTAACTTCAAACATTTTAATAAGGTATAGCTAACATATCATTTCATAAACAAGGAAACAAAGTTAAATGACGCCTAAGATATCAGTTACTCCTGTTAACCAGGTCTGGAACTGGAGTGTGTCTCCAGGCTCCTTTCTATAAACCCTGGTCGTGAGCACCTGTTGCTCCTGTGCGTGACAGTAACCTCAGGGATGCCAGTCAGACGCACAGCGCCAGGAGATTGCCTTCTGGAATTTGCATAGCAAATAGCTGCCCAAGAAATGGTTAATGTATGTCTTATATGACTTCGTATAATTATCTGTAATGAATGGCATGATGAAGAAGAGAAATCTTAAAACATATTGAACCAGAAGAAGATGGATTATTAAAAATTCCAGAAGGAAAGCTCAATAAAATTTAGATTTAAGTGTAATTTTCATCATCTGGCACAACTTCTTGACCCTTACCCCCCCCCCTCTCTCTCTCTCTCTCCATCCATCTCCCTCTCCCCCTCCATCTCCCTCTCCCTGTATCTTTCTTTCTTGTTTTTGATACATTGATTGAACAGTGTTTGATTATTCATGTTTCTCTGCACACAATTCACAGATCCTTAAGATGTATTTTAGTATGAGGGTCATGCCACAGCCGGGGCCATACAGATCTGAGTGGCCTGTGCTGCCACAAGGTGCTATGGTGATGTTTGGGTCCAGAGCTGTAGCTGAGGGCCATGTCTGGGTCCGTAGCCCTACCTCAGGCAGCCAGGGTCTGTGTTGATGTCCATGGCTCCTGATGCCATCGAAGACCATGCTGATGCCAGGGTTCTGGGCCACCACCTGGTGCCATATTGGTGTCCGAGGGTCACACTGCTGCTGGGGCCATGTCAATCTGAGTGGCCTGCACTGCCACCTGGGGCCATGGTGACATCTGGGCCTGGACTGCTACAGAGGACCATGTGTGGGTCCATGGTCTTACCATAGTCAGGTCCATGTTAATGTCCCTGGCCCATGTTGCTACCAAAGGCCACATGGATGCCCGGGGTCTAAGCCACAACCTGAGGGCCATGGTACCACCAGGGTTATACTGATCTGGGTGGCCTGTGCTGCCACCTGGGGCAATGGTGATGTCTGGGCCCGAGCTGCTGCTGAGGGCAATGTCTGGGTCAGTGGTCCTGCTGCAGCTGAGGTCTGTGATGATGTCCATGGCCTGTGTTACAGAGGGCTGTAAAAACCATGTGTGTTGAAATCCAAGGGCTATGCTAAGCTAACTCAGCCCTTCACTGACTCTGGAATAGATGGCCCTGCCCCCTGGCTGTATACTGCAGCAGGAAAGCTGGTCCTGCCCCTCATGGGAGAGCTCCCTCCAACCCCACACTCTGGAGTGATGGTCCCACCCCTCACCATGGGCATGGGAGAGCTGGCCCCATCCCTTGCCTGAGGGATTTGGTCCCAGTGGCCCAGACTGTCCAGCCCAGCCACCACCCAGATCCACATCCTGGGCCTTGGGTTGGCCCATCCTAACATCTACCCCATCTGTGACCTGCTGGAGCTCATGAAGGGACTGGTCCTGTGGGATGACAGCTGCAGGATCTCCATGGCTGGGGGCAACAGCAGGACACCTGAGAGGAGTTTCCATGAGGGTCCAGAGGTGATGGAGTGCCAGAGGCCTTGAACCAGACCAATGACTCATTGCGATGAACATTTTGTGGGTGGGTCTGATTGGACAAAAGAGTGTACTCCGTGACACACCACAGCTCCCAATGCCGCTAGGGTGAATGAAGAGGTGCTGGAGAGATGGAGGAGACAGGTGGTAGCAGCAAGGTGGGCTTTTTTGTTTTTAATTGTGGGAGGTGGGGCTGGAGGGCGAAGGGCAGATATGGAGGGACTGGGAGGTGAGCGGGATTGGGGTGCATAATGTGAAATTTCCAAAGAATCAATAAAGAATTATGTTATTAAAAAGATGTATTTTAAATATTGTATCAGGAAAATGTTTTTGCTTGAGATGAAGAGGGAAATGTACTGCTTTGAAATCATGTTTCATCATGTGAATAATAGCAAAGGATTTTTTTCATTGTCTGAAAAATGCAAAGGGGATAACAACTGATAAAGGTTAAAGACTTCTGGTGAATAATTCTCAGTTTCTGGTGAAATTTCGCAACAAAAGATGTTTAAATAATTTAGGGAAGTCCTTTGTTTCTTTAGTTCAGCTTTGAGCCCAGTGGACCCAAAACATGAACTCCAAGAACTTACAGCAAACTGTTTCTTGAATTATTTCTTGTTGAAGGGTCAACAGTGGCTGCAGACACTTCTTCCAGATGTCCGCGGGACTTGGGGACACAGGATTAGGAAGTGGTGTGGGTTCGGGTCCCTTGGTCCCACTGTTGCCTTACCTGGTTTCCCTTCTCTGTGCTTTGTTTCCAGTAGAAGCAGTGTTTGTCATTTGCAGAGTGAGCTTTTTGTTCTTGGTTGCAAATATAATCTGTAGTTTACTTTAGGGGGAAAAAAATCAACTCCGAAGAGCTGAAGAAGTCAAGGAAAAAATAGAATTGATAAATGAGAATTTTCCTAGTAGGGTAACTGGTTACTTTTGCAAGTTAAATTAAGTGACTTAAGTTAAATTTTCATTTCCTAAGAGAAAACAGCAGGTGTGTTTTCCCCCCCACTTGGAGCTTTAGTCTTTTTTTTTTTTAATTAAATTTATTCTTTGACAGTTTCACACATGCACATAATACACAGTGGTCACACATACACCCCCATCTTTTCTTTTTTGTTTTGTTTTTATTTTTTGAGACAGTCTCTCTATGTAGCCCTGGCTGTCTAGAACTCACGGCTATCTGCCTTTCTCTTCCTCCTAGGTGCTGGGATTAAAGGTGCGCACCGCCACACTAACCCCTACCCTTTCTTACCTCCCTCCCATCCCCAAGGAAGCTCCCTCCCTGCGAGGCCCTTGTGACCCCCTGAGATGACAACCTTTGTGGGCATGGCTGTGGGACACAGCGGGCAACACTTAGGACAGCGCCCCTTCAAGCATCCATCAACAGCTAGTAGTTTCTCAGGGAGGGACGGGTCCGCATCCCCCCCTCACGACCCATACAGCCAACTGCGGATGCCCGAGTTCATGATCGCTACAGTCATACCACCTTGTCGAGAAGGTTACATTTCAGCCTTCCTCATCAGCCAGCTCAGCTGTCATTCTGTTCCCTTTAAGTTCACACACGAGAATGAACTGTGTGGTCACTGAAGGTAGGGTCTCGTGTTATGGCTTGGGCTGGACTTGAGTTCATGATCCTCCTCCTGCCTTTCAAAGGGTTTGGATTGTGTTCAAGGGCCTCAACCACAGTCCAGGTGGGAGCTTTTCTGAATTGGTTTTTAAATGGTACCCACTTACCTTGCAACTTAGGGAGAAAAGGGTTTATTTCCCTTACTCTTCCATCATTGAGGGAAGTCAGGGCAGGAGGCAGGAACTGAAGCAAAAGCCAAGGAGGAACGCTGCTTACTGGCTCACTCCTCGTGGCTTGCTCAGTCTGCTTTCATATAGCACCCAGGACCACGAGCTCAGGGCTAGCACCGCCCACAGTGGGCTGGGCCCTCCCACATCAATCATTAATCAACATCACCACAGACTTGTCCACAGGCTGATCCTATGGAAACACTTTCTCAATTGAGTGAGTCTCCCTCTTCCCAGATAGTCTAGCCTGTGCCAAGTTGACATAAAAAAACAGCTAGCACAGTACCTTTTTTTTTTATCATTATGAAAACATTACTTTCATATCCTTTTTTTTTTTTCATTTCAAAATAATTCCAAACTTAAAAGTACTAAAAGTACAAAGGAACTTTCCCACTGAGTTGCTGAGTCAGCAACACCTCACCATCTCAAACACATCAGTGTGTAATTCCAGGAAGACATCTTGTAAATCACAGGACGCCCACCATACCAGGAAGTTAGCCCTGATAGACTACCATTCTCTAACCCGAAGGCTTCACTTGGTTGCCGTTTGTCACGGGCGTCATGATCAAGTCATCACACTCTGTAGTCCGTGGTTACGCTGACATTCATGAAGCAGTTTTAAGATTTCAGACCAGTTATTTAGTAGGCTACCCCCTCAGCTCGTCTGCCTAGTACTTCCTTCTTAGATTTAGGCGTGTGAGAATGCCACAGAAGAAATGTTTTCTTCTTGTCAAGAAAAAACATTGACCAATTGTCAGTTCCCAAGTTTTCCAGTTTCTGAGGGCTGGGTGTCGGCAGCTGGGTAAGGTGTTGTCTATCCAGCTGCTCCAGTCTTAGAATCCTCCGTCCCCTCTGTGGACCTTATAGATGGACCAGATCTTCACTCATCAGACAGCATCCACTGACGATCTCCACCTGACTCATGATTGCTGGATACTAATTGCCAAAATCTGCCATTCCTTTTACATGTAATGATTGGCATCCCGCTGAAAGGCAGGGCCTTTCCTCTCTGTTCATCATTTGCTGCATCGTGGTGGACTGTAGCCTTGGTTTTCTCTTTTGGGGTGTTGGGGATTGATCCAAGAAAAGCATTTTGTCACCATCACCCCCATTCATAGATCCCATTTTATTCAATGAGGTGGTAATACGTTACTAACATTTTTTTTTTTTTATTATTTCTAAGTACTGGCCTGAGCAGTGGGAATCCAAGCTCTTGTTTTCTTTTGACATCATCTCTACCATTCTTTGAGTATATTCTTACTATAAAACAAAGATATTCCATACTCATCTTTGTATTTCCTCTGCACTAGCTATGAAATAGGCAATTTTCCTAAGATCTGGTTCCATTTGTGGAAAATGTTATTTTTCTAGAATAAACTTCTTACTACATTTATCATATGTGTGTCCATGCACGCTGCAGCACACATGTGGAGGTCAGGGTAATGTCAGTTCAGTTCTTGCCTACCATGTGGGTCCTGGGGATTGAACTTGGGTCATCAGGCTTTTATCCACTGAGCCATCTCATCATCCCAAAAGTACTTTAGAAAAAAATTTTGAGACAAGATGTCGTGTAGCCCAGGCTGGCCTTGAATGTAGCCAAGAATGATCTTGAATTTTTCTTTGCAATCCAGAGCCTGGACTATAGGTGTATGTCATGCCTGCTTTATGTGATGCTGGAGAGCAGGATCCCATGCAGACTAGAGAATCATTTGAGCTACACCCCCAACCCCAGAAATTGGGTTTAGAAACCAAGGTCTCGGATTTTATATGTGCTCTTGTTATTGAGGATTGCTGTTTTAAAGCCCTCTCATAGAACACATAACATCTAGAAATGTCTATCTACATACACCAAAAGCTATGGTTACAATGTCAGTATTTCCATGCCTGCCCTCTATTTCTCCTTTTCAAACTTCTTAATTCTCTGCTCTAATGGTGAGTCTGACTGCCATTAGCCTCAACACATACAACATGTATGTACATAAAACCCTTAAAAATAACCACCCTCCTCTGACTACCTTCTTACTCCAGATCACTACAATCCCATTACCCAAAGATGTTCAATAAAATCTGAACAGATTAATAATGAATAAGGAGATAAAACTATTAAAAGTTTCAAGAAAGAAAAATCTAGCACCTGATGGGTTCACTGCTACCAAACATTTAAAGAGCTGATAGCAATCACCAACTTTTCTGGTTTTGGGTTTTTTTTTTTGTTTTTTTTTTTTTGTTTTTTTTTTTTTGAGACAGGGTTTCTCTGTATAGTTTTGGTACCTGTCCTGGATCTCACTCTGTAGCCCAGGCTGGCCTCGAACTCACAGAGATCTGCCTGACTCTGCCTCCCAAGTGCTGGGATTAAAGGCGTGCGCCACCACCGCCCAGCTAATCTCCAACTTTTCTAAAGCAAGCAAAGAGGAAATGCTTCCAAACTCCAGTGGCAAACTCCAAAAAGACATTAAGAGAAAACGCAGGCCAGTGTCCCTTATGAACATACATGAAAAAATTAAGATGCTTGCAAGACATATTCAACAACATACTCAAAATATAGCTCACCAAGACCATGAGGGATTACCCCAAAGATTCAAGGATGGTTCAATATGATAAAAGCAATCAGAATTGAAATGTCATTTTGTAGCAGAACTGCTCTACACTATGTATGAAACCACAAGAGCTATCGAGCAAAGTGAGCTTAGGCCAAAAGAACAAAGGGATAGATAGGCATGGTGTCTCAATCTGAAATCCTAGGACTCAGATGGAGGGGGAGTTGGGGGAGAACATGAGTTTGAGGCATACAGCAAGATCCAGGCCAGCACGGCCTGTACAATAAAACCCCATTTTAAAATAATAAAGAACAAGGACTGGGGATGTAACTCAGTCAGCAGAATGCTTGCTTAGCAGCATGAGTCCCTGGGTTCTATGCTCAGTCCATCGCTAAATCGATGTGGTGTATGCCTGAAACACCAGCACTTGTAGAAGTAGGAGAATCAAAAGTTCAGAGTCATCCTCAGTGACACAGGAAATCTGAAGCCAGCCTGACTGCAATACCCATACATGCCAGCCCAGAAATAAGTCCATGCATTTATGTTCAGCTTATTTCTGACAGACGTGTCAAGAACACACAATGGGGAAAGAACAGTAAAAGGTGTTGGGAACTGGGTCTACCTGCATATGTATGTAATGAGCTCCTTAATTCACACCATATGTAAAGAGCACCTAAAACCCATCTCAGATTTTCAGGGCTAAAACTAAAACTAGAAAAAAAAAATGGGGTAAAGCAACGTGACTGTGGTCTAGGCAACTCTGTTTTGTATTTGCCACCGAAATCATGACCAACAAAAGCAAAACTAGACAAGTGGGATTACTAAACAAAAAAGGGCTCCTTTGGAACAGCAAAGGAAAGAATGGAGTGGAAAGACAACCCCCAGAATGGGAGAAAATAGTTGAGAGCATACATCTGATCCCAGGTCACTATCCAAAACGACCCAATAGCAAAGAAACAAAGGACGCACTGGTGTGGCACATGCCTTTAATCCCAGACCTTTGGAAGCAGGAGCAGGCGGAGCTCTGAGTTAGAGGCCAGCCTGATCTCCTTAGCAAGTAATATGACCACATGTCAAAAAAAAAAAAAAAAAAAAACGGATGTAGTGGTAAAATGGACCATGAACCATTACATATGTTCTCAAAAGATAAAGGGCCAACAAGCCTATAAAAAAGAAAACCCAATTAATCAGAGAAATAAAAATTAAAATGGGATACCCCTTCATACCTATTAGAATGGCTATTATCAAAAAGAGGGAAGTCAGGGGCTGAAGAGATGGCTCAGCAGTTAAGGACACGCGCTGATTTTGCAGAGGACTTAAGCTGAGTTCCCAGTATCCATGTGAGGTGGCGCACAACCACCTATCACTTTGGCTTCTGGGAATCCACTGCCCTCTTCTGGCCTCCTAGGGCACCTGCACTCATGTAAGCAACACACACACACACACACACACACACACACACACACACACACACACACACACGAAGATAGAAAGATAACAAGTCCTGGTAAGAACATGGAGTAAGGAGAAACTCCGCATTGTTGATGACAATGTGTGTTGGTTCAGCTGTTATGAGAGTTCCTCAGAAAACCAGAACAACTGTGTGACCTAGCAAGCCCATTCCTGGGTTTATATATCTACATCCCCATGTCCACAGCATTATTTACAATAAACAAGATAAGAAGTCTGTCTGAGTGTCCACCAATGGATGAGTAGATAAAGACAATACAGTACAAATATACACTGAGATAGTGTTCATCCCTGGATACACAGCTGGTTTGAGGCCAGCCTGAGCGACATGAAACCCTGTCTCAAACAAGAGTTCAAAAGAGGTGGTCAGCTTCGGATACACACGGAGGAAAGGCCTTCTGGATTTGCTGCTGAAGTGACAGCTTTGGGAAATGAAGAAGGACAACAGCCAGGCTTGGCCTCGGTAACTAGAAGCACGGTGTTCCCATCATTTGTAACGATGTAGGTAAACCTGGGATACAATATGTGAGGCCGAAGACAAATACCACATGATATAATTTATACATGAAATGTAAAAATGCTGATGTCATAGAATGGGATGTTGGAAGGTTGGGATGCACTTGAGAGAAGCTGGGCAAATGGCTGGCCAAAGGACACATTTTTGGGGGTTATCTTTAAAGAAATAAAATCGGGGCTCATGAGATGGCTCAGGGGGTAAAGGCACCTGCCCTGAATCTGATGTCCTGAGTTTGATTCATGGAACCTGTGTGATGGAGGAGAGAACTAACCCCCATAAAGGTTGTCCTCTGGCATCCACACATGCTCTCACACACAAATAGATGAATAAAATGTAATACAAAATTTAAACCTAAAACTCTTTCTATGAAGAATACACAGCATGCCTGATCTCAACCTCTGTTCTTCATGCTCTCTCCCTCCTTGCCCCATGTGAGGACACTGAGGTAGCCATCGGCAAGCCATGAAGGGAACTCTCAAAGAACCTGACCATACTGCCACCCTGAGACTTCTGCCTTGTTAGGGGAGGGATGAGGAGCCAGGTGTGGTGGTGCACGCTTTTAATCCCAGCACTCAGGAGGTAGAGACAGGCTGGTATCGTAGTTTGAGGCCAGCCTGGTCTCCAGAGTGAGTTCCAGGACAGTCAGGATTACACAGTGAGACCCTGTCTAAAAAAAAACCAAAAAACAAAAACAAAGCCTTTGAAAAAGGCATTTCAATTGCTTGTTGAGACTACCATTTCAAAGGGTAGTTACAGATAAAAGCACATTGTGCTGAGAACATTTTATAAAATGCCTGATGTTTTGCAACCCAAACAACCACTCCTTACAACAAAAATGTTACAAAAAGTAAGGAAAGTTCATTGATATTCTGTAAGCAAATAGCAAAATTTTAGCAAGCACTTTTAGAAAATAGTTTATTATATCGCCAAGAAAAAAATCACAATATACAAAGATATTACAAAAGTAACAATATTTTGTACAATAAAAGGCATCTTGACATTTTACAAAATACTTCATCTTGATACAAAGCTTAACTTATTAGGTAACAGTATCTGAGAACTTTAAAAAAATAATTTCATCAGTGCCTTGAAATTAATTCATCATCAAGCATATAAAATGAGTTTCAAATGCAGACAGTTCAGTCAGTGGTAGAGCACTTGCCCAGCATGTATGAGACCCTGGGTTCAATTCCATTATGACACTCCCCTGCCTTCCCCTCAAAAATCTAAATATTTTAAACCAGGTGCAGTGTGGTGGCATATGCCTACAATCCCAGTACTCGGAAGGGAGAGGCAGGGAGTTTCACTATTTTGTTGGGCTCTATTAACCATGGCCAACAGTATTTTAAAATTCTTTGAGGTCTCCCATGTTGCCCAGGCTGATCTTGAAGTCCTACCTGAAGTATACCTCCTGCCTCAGCCTTCCAAGTGTTGAAGCAACAGGCATGAGTCACCATGGCTGGTTCACTAAGAGCAGTGAAGTCTAGTGAAGACTGAATGTCATACAGATACTCCGAAGTACTCCAACCTTACCCTACTCCATCTCATGGGAAGTTATATTTTGGTTAAAAAAGCTGAAGAAGAAAATGAAGCCGGGCGGTGGTGGCGCACGCCTTTAATCCCAGCACTCGGGAGGCAGAGCCAGGCGGATCTCTGTGAGTTCGAGGCCAGCCTGGGCTACCGAGTGAGTTCCAGGAAAGGCGCAAAGCTACACAGAGAAACCCTGTCTCGGAAAAAAAAAAAAAAAAAAAAAAAAAAAAAAAAAAAAAAAAAAAAAAAATGACATAAGATGAATCTGGTATTTTAACAAAAGTTTAAATATTTGCTAACAGCCCTAAAAACTCAGTTTGTTATGTTACTGTGAAGTCTAAATATTCAATGAATTTTGTTTGTGATTCTTTAAAGTTCCAAAAGCTTAAAAAATAAACACAACAACAACCCAGAAGTTGTTTGGGAGGCAGAAGCAGATAGGCTTCTGTGAGTTCCAGGCCAGTCAGGGCTACAACAGGGTACCCTGTCTCAAAAAAAAGGCAAACCAAAAGCCCATCTGCAGCCCTAGAGCCACGCTTAGAAGAGCATGGTTACTCGTTAGAAAGTTACATCTTGTCTATTAAAAAGATGGCGAGACACAATGCAGAGTACTCACCACTGTACTGTTAATTCCAGCACTCAGGAGGCAGAGGCAGGCAAGTTCGAGGCCTGCCTTGTCTACAGAGTGAGTTCCAGGACAACCAGAGCTACACAGAGAAACCCTGCTTCAAAAAACCAAAAGCCGGGCGGTGGTGGCGCACGCCTTTAATCCCAGCACTCGGGAGGCAGAGGCAGGTGGATCTTTGTGAGTTCGAGGACAGCCTGGTCTACAGAGCAAGATCCAGGAAAAGGTGCAAAGCTACACAGAGAAACCCTGTCTCAAAAAACCAAAAAAAAAAAAAAAAACCAAAACAAAAAAAAAATAAAGTAAAAACAAAACAAAAACATGGTGACGACATGAGTGGGTTTTGGTCTTTTTGCACACGTGAAAAAAAATAGATATGATTATTTTTGAGATCCACTGTTGACCCTGAGCTGTAAATTCTGCCCTGGTGTTCAGTTCAGATCTTCATATGACTTTGTCTTGAAGGGATGACCCTGGATAAACATGAGAAGCTTTCATCCCTCAGCCCACTGCTGGGCTTCGGAGAGTAGCATGGACTTTTCATACACAGGATACAAAAGCCTTCTAACCTCTTCTTTGCACATCCAGCCTCTGAAAACAAACCTGACACCTTGCAGAGGCAGCTTCATAAAAGTCAAAACACTCCCAAAGAAAAGCTCAACTTTTACAAAGAAATCAAGAGTCACAAAATTTCAAAAGTAAAGCCAGTAACTGATATTTCCCTCAATGAGTACTCTGAAAGAGTAAGGCCCAAAGAAGTTTCTCCACATCTGGCAATTTAGACATTAGTCTAAAGAGAGTCCCATATCATCGTTCTCATGAAGTACCTACTCCCTGGTGATTTTTCTCTGCGGCACTGCTGACTAGGAGTGTCTGGATAGTAGATTAATCAGTGCCACATGAGACACAGAGCTGTTGGGCTATTGTCTTTGACTCACACTTTGCAATTTACAGTGTTTCTCCCCAGACATTAGTTAATACAAAACACACCCTGGGAAAGACCGGTTTTTTGTTTTTCTGGGGGTGGGCACTGAATCTAGGGCTGTGCATGCTAGGTGCTCTCCACTGAACTGCACCCCAGCACCTATTTTTCACTATATATCTTGAGATAGGAGCTCACAAGTTTGTCCTCTTGAACTCGGTCAGCAGACTAGGCAGGCCTTGAACTTGTGATCCTTCTGCCTGAGTATCTGGGATTACAGGCCCGTAACACCAGACTCATCTGGGCTAACTGACTAAAAACAGTCTCTCTTCTTTATATTTTCCATGTTGTCTGATATTGTATGATAATTTTTCAATATATCAATCTATAATTAAAATGTAATGTGGTACAAGTAGACAGCCTGTATCACCAATTCTAAGTCTCACCATGGAAAATATAGTTTTTCTGGGGCTGTTGAAACATGCTGAAGTATATTAAGACAAACTGACAACCAGTTACTCTGTACACTAGACTTTTTAGTAGGGACTCAATTAGCAAAGTAAAGGCTGTTGGGATAGTAAGTCAGCAGGCTCTGATGACAAGAACCAGAATAGTGGTTTGGAGATGCTGATGAGAGCCTGGGGTCCCAAACATCGTGGTTACATGGTTTTTACATAAGTTACAATTCTTCAAACTATACCTTAAAGTTTGTCCATGTTTATTTGGTTGACTGTATGTGTGATTCCTCATAAGAAAAGAAACATAGCTTTGAGAACAAGGGTTGAATCTCATTCACCTCTGATTTTCTACACAGAACATGGTATACTGTACAATATACAGTTACAAAATGTCATATGATTTATTACATGAATACTGGCTGCTGACATGTCTGTGCAGGGTAAACTATCAAGGGGTAGGTATCTCAGGGGTACTTGAAATTTCACCTGCCACATACAGAGGCAGAATTCCTACTCGATACTGCTGAAACTACAATTTCTAAGAAAGCTGCTTTGGGTCTCAAAGGGCCTCAGGGCGGTTTTCATACTTTAGTTTTGTAATTAATTTTGTTGTTGTTGTTGCAGTTCTGGGTATCAAACACAGGGCTGTGCTCTACCATGAAACTATGTGCCAGTCTTTGCATATGGTTTTAAGAAGAAGGAGATGGCTGGCCAGAAGAGAAGTGCGTCTCAGAAGACGGGTCATCTTGGCACCATGACTTTCCTGTGGAGTTAAGCACCTTTCCCATTAAACCTATGTCCTTAAATACTGTTTTATAATCCTCCTTCGCTCTAACAAACAGCTATTGATTACTCCGCACCAATTATGCCAGAGTCTCTGTCAAGTGCTGGAGTCCCAGATATGCTGCACCTCAGCTGTGGCACCATGACCAAACCATGCAGAGAAGCCAGATGCTACAAGTAAATGTCAGGAGCAGAGACAGAGCAGGTTACGTACACGGAGACCCGAGGGAGAAAAGCAACACGCTCCGATACAAAGTACAAGAGAAACGGGCTATTACACCTTGAACATATGGAAAAGATACCCACCGGAGCAAAAGAAGCACGACCTTTCCAGTAATGGAAGGGACAGATGAAGAGACTTTTAGTAGGCAGACTCAAAAGGACTATGAATGAACTGAGGAAGACAATCGAAGATGACTATGAGGTTTCTATTAAATATCTCTGGTGACAGCAGCAATGCCAGCAGGAAAGCAGAGTGTGAGAGAAGGCAGTTTACATGAGCACTCAGACATGAGGGGAGAAAGCTGACCTGCGGTACAGATGAGCTGGGGTTAGGAACTGAGCGGATCCTGCCTTCACAGAGCACCTGGTCAGTCAGAACAGGCTGTCGGCAGGACAGATGAGGACCACCGATAAAGATCCGGACTGGACAAGGGGCAGGGTGAACTGAAGCCCGCGATGGACAGGTGAAGGAGGACGCAGAGGTGACGAGACAGGCTGCGTGCGGCACTTTAAGGTGAAGTGGAAGAAGGGACGTGACGCGGGTAGGGTTGCAGTGCTTGGGGGATGTTTTTAGCCTTTCCTTTTAAGCTCAAGAAAATACTTATTCTGTTTATACACAGAAAGCAGGAACTAAGTGGGACAGGAGGGCACTGGGAACAGGACAAGATGTAGTGCACAAGGTGGAGTTTGGGAAGGAAGGTGAAATACAAATGCACCTAGGGAGACAGGGAAATGTGGTTAAATGCACTGTAAGTTATAAAGTGAGTTCTGTGATCCGTAAACAGCACCCGGAAATAAAACGTCCTTTGAAAATCCTCTAAACACAGGTGTAGACATACCTTAGTTCAACTTAGAGGAAAAACTGCGAACAAGTTTTTCAATGTGTGGGTAACATCTGCTGAGCTCTCTAACGGCTGTGTCTGAGTTTATCAATGCCAACTAATACAAAATTACAGCAACTAGTCTGATCTGAGCATGTAGCTCAATTGGTAGAATGCTTCTCCCGAAAACCCTGTCACCAACGCCAGAACCACATAAACCTGGTGTGGTGGTGCACACTTGTAATCCCGGCACTCCCGAGGTAGGAGGAGGATCCGAAGATCAAGGTCATCTTTGGCTATATAGCAAGTTTGAGGCCAGCCTGAGCGACATGAAACCCTGTCTCAAACAAGAGTTCAAAAGAGGTGGTCAGCTTTGGATACACACCGAGGAAAGGCCTTCTGGATTTGCTGCTGCACTGACAGCTTTGGGAGACAAGAAGAAGGACAACAGCCAGGCTTGGCCTCGGCAACTAGAAGCCTGGTGTGACAGTCTCCAGAGCTGGTGAGGCCGAGGAAAAGCAAGTCTAGGGATAGAGTTCAAAACCCAGGCATCGATATATTGAGCGAAAACTTAAATTTATTTTGTTATTTTTTTCCTTTTCCCTCTACAGGGGGTTGAACACAGGGCCTTGCAAATGTTAAGCAAGCTCTACCACTGAGTCACATCTTTAGCCTTTTCTATCTTTATACAGAGACAAAATTTTCATAAGCTGCCCAAGCTGGTATTGAACTTACTATGTAGTCCAGGCAGGCCTTGAACTTGCAATATCGAGCAGGGAGATTATAGACATGGGCCAGAACATCTGGCTAGATTCCTGATAGAGAAGTAGACAGGATTTATAAGATTAAAGAGTATGAGGGCATCTAATAAAGAAAAGACTCAAGAAAATGTCTACATGGGCATATGGGCATAAAGCTAATTTCATAAGTAACTTTAGTGGTGTGAGTCTAAAAAATATAAGGACAAATCTTCCATATCTTGAAAACTCCCTTTAGTGCGCTCTCTCTCTCTCTCTCTCTCTCTCTCTCTCTCTCTCTCTCTCTCTCTCTCTCTCTCTCTCTCTCTCTCTCTTTCACACACACACACACACACACACACACACACACACACACACACACACCCTAAACGTACCAAGAAACCCCAGAAAACCCCTTAGGGGTCACTTTGGCCTATGGGCCTCAACAATAATGAGTTTATTTCCCAATGGCATAGCCATTACATGTTTTACCTTAAATCTGCTTGAAAGCAAATATCAATTCATTTAACTAATACATTAATACATTACAAAAGACACATAGCTTGTCTTGAGGAAATATGAAAGAACAATTCACGTCAAGCACATGTACTTTAGGCATCTTTCAAAGTAAGAAGCAGTTTCTACTTCTGAACCTTCGCTTTATAGTCTATACACCTAAAGTTTTATAGTCCTCTAGATTTAAGTCCTACAACTTGTATTTAAAAAAAACCGTATGCAAAGGAATCACTCAACTGCTCACTTTGCAGAGTGTCAATACTTGAATATTGACTACTCTGAACAAAATTATGACTATTTGCATCATTTGATGGTCCGGGCTCATTTATCAGGCCATTTTCTACACAATTGAAGTTTGCTCTATCAAATGCATCTGACTGTGAAACAAAAACAGAATTAGAACTGGTGCCTGCTGACATACTGGCAGAAGACATCTGATGTAGTTGCCTCAGGTCTCTTTGGTCTAACCTTGAAGTACATGAGGGGTTTTCAAGATTGATGCTCACAAGTCTTGGATTATCAGTGTCCCCCATGTTATCACTGCTGGGTGTCATCACATTCACAGGGCGATTAGACAGCATGGTGACATCGGAAATACTATACAAGTCAGCTGGTGACATGGATGACGTTTCCATTCTAGCTAGGTCATCGGTATAAAGGCAAGCATTAGAAGCACTTATATCGCTCACACCAGGCTCTTCTAGGAATGGAAGGATACCTTGTGAATTAGAGGGGAGTGTTCCCGCTGAGAAACTACTCAATGTATTTGTACTGACTGAGCGTGAGGTGGGGTGGGTCACTGATGACCAGCTTGTAGGTGGAGAGACCACTGAGGCTATGGCTGGTGGGTGATGTGGTAATCCACTTGAGAGGGACACAGATGACGAATAGTAGGGTTCAGCTTGACTTGAAACTCCTGAAGACCTGGGCATTTCTGGTAAAACTGTACCATGAGAAAAGAAGTTTGATTCTGTAGAAGAAAAATGTATTTTATAAATTAAGATGAACAAATTAATGTAAAGCATTATTTCTGAATTGAAATTACAAAAACACACTAAAAATTTTCTAAGGAACTGATACATTTCAAATAAAAAAATTAAAGCATAAAAATTATTATATGAATTCAAAACTAAATTCAGTAACATGTAAATTGCTTTACAAATACATGAAAAATGATTTTTGTTATTTTGTTTTTGTGTAATTTTCTTCCCATAAAATATGAAAAATCTAGCTTCTTGAGCCATAGAGATATATCTTTAAAATATAGAAGATAAATATTGCAATTTCAGTTAACAGGTATCCAACAGCCCAAATCATGTTATGGTCTCTACTTTTAGGATAAAATGGAGAGATGGAGAAGACATTCATTAGGGAAAACTGAAAAATACAGTTTTTAAGACTTATTAGGATATGACCCTAAGGTAGTACAAAATCTCCTATCATAAAAAACTATATTTATTGACATATTACACAAGTACTACATAGACCAGGATAAAGTATCAATTTAAGGAGAGAAGACGGAAAACTTGTCAGGGGCTCATGAAACATCTTCTATCAAAGGCTGGACAGTTTTAAGACTGATGAGGTGAGCAGTCTCTGCTGGAACTATTCCCCTCTGCTGCTGTAGTAGGAGTCCAGGTCTGGAGTGGACTGGGCATGACAGCAAGTGGTCAGCATGCCTGAGGTGGTCAGCAAGTGGTCAGCATGCCTGAGGTCCTACTGCAGCACTCATGGGTGATGTCGTTCTGTATGCTGTGAATATGTGTTGCTCTGATTGGTTGATAAATAAAGTGGTTTGGCCAATGGTGAGGCAGAATACGGTGAGGTGGGGCACTCCAACCAGAGCGAGAGGAAGGAGAAAGACAGAGCAGAGGAGATGCTGCCAGCCACCGCCGCCAGAACAAGATGGAAAGTACCGGTAAGCCACAAGCCACGTGGCAAAGTATAGATTTATAGAAATGGGTTAATTTAAGATGTAAGAGCTAGCTAGTGAGAAGCCTGCCATGGTCGTAGTTTAAAAATAATATAAGCCTGTGTGTGTTTACTTGGGTCTGAGCGGTTGTGGGACCAGGCGGGACACCGCAATTTTGAAGTGGCTGTGGGACCTTGGTGCCGGGCGAGCACAGGAAAACTTTCAGTACACAGCACCATTTTAAAAAGGTAGCGAGAGACACTGCAACCAAAGGAGCACAGCTGTGTGCCAGCGGAAATTGTTATAAACAAATGCCTACCATTATCCACATCATTTCTTCCATGACATAATACGATTACTAAAATTACCAGTTGTGGTAGTTTGAATAGATATGGCCCCATAGACTCATATGTTTGAATACTTGGCCCACAGTACTATTAGGAGGTGTGGATTTGTTGGAGTGGGTGTGTCACTGTGGAGGTGAGCTTTGAGCTCATACATGCTCAAGCCAGTCCAGTGTGACACACAGGTGCTGCTGCTGCCTGTGGATCAAGATGTAGAACTCTTGGTTCCCTCTCCAGCACCGTGTCTGCCTGCCCGCCACCACGAAGATAATACTAAACCTCTGAAATTGTAAGCTAGCCCCAATCAAATGGTTTGCTTTATAAGAGTTGCTGTGGTCATGGTGTCTCTTCACAGCAATAGAAAGAAACCCTAACTAAGAAGACACTATGTATGAACAAAATGTATTTTCTTGAACAAATAAAAATCCCCAAAATATAATCAGTTTCCAACATAACCTTCCGAGGCACAGACTAGCTCAATTCAATACTAAAAGCATGAGAAAATTTGTAGGAAAGAAAAATATTTAAAAAGTATTTGCTCCTAAAGAGTGGAATAACAGTATTTAATAGGGATAAAATACCTTTTTTGATGAATCTTCCTTCTCCAACTGGTCCCACGGAAACATTTCTTGGTCTCTCAGGAAAGTTAGCTGCTATGATAAAGTTTTTCTATTATTAAACGTAACTTGAAAAAATAGTTTATAATTAAAATTTTAAAAACAGAATAAAACAAATCAAATTAAATAAAAATTAATCCAGAGTATTCTCACCACAATCTTGTAGCAGTTTCTGAAAAAGCAGAGTTGTTTTTTGTCTCTTTGATTTATTGCCATATGCATCTGATTAAAAAAGAAAACAGAAAAACAGTAAGTTGTCGTGGGTTCTGCCCTCTCCATCGTGAGTAGACACATTATCAACATATGGAAACACTTCAAATACATGTGAACAGTATAGAACTGTAAGTACATTATTGTACAATATATCCCATATCAGTTGTAAAGGACACTTTTAATAAAAAAAAAAAAAGCAGCTTAAAATAGTAATTTTTCACCCTAAAAACACCTATAAGTCAACATGAACTAATGAAATAAGGTCTGATAATAAGTAGTCCAAAACAGATACCAATTCTAATTAACAAACTTTCTACCTATAAAAAGGCACAGTAAGTACAAAATGTAAATCCAAAAATATGATCCAACAGTTCAAGAAATCTCAAATTATTCCAATCCTCCTAAGAAATGCAAAGAGCATGAAAAAAATCCAAAGACAAAGACACACAACTGAACAGTTCTAGGAAAAGGAAATATCAATTATGAATATATAAAACTGCACTCAAATGCTTAGTTCACAATGTCACTGGGATGATCAGCTTGAGACAATGATCTGTTCTGAGCTGAGACTGTAGCTGGGGGTGGGGGTGGGGGCGGGGCAGCACTTGCTGGTGTGGGACAACCCTGCATCCAACCTACGTCACATTTAAAGGGGGGACATGACAGCGGCACTCGTCTGTAATCCCAACAGTCAGGAGGTGGAGGCAGGAAGACCATTCGTCCTTAGCTACACAGGGAGTTCCCACACGCGCGCATGCGCGCACATACATATACACACACACACACACACACACACACACACACACACACACACACACTGACATACGTGTATATGCATCACTACCACCACGTCATACCTTTTTCATCTGGCAGGTATCTGAAATCCATAGACTCACTGACTTCCTGGTCGGAGGGTCTCCGCAGCTGCATCCTCACTGTCACAGGCTCCAGTATAGCTTTGCAATATGGAGGCGTCTTGAAAACAATGGCTACTTGGCGGTGTACGTCAGCTTGTGAGAAAATACCTTTAGCTTCCCAGTCATTCAACACAAAACGAACTTCTATGTCATCTAGTGAATAAGAAGCCAAAGAATAATAACAATGGGGAAACAAGATAAAATAGGTGTATCAATCAAAAGTAGAAGACTAATTCAATGGGACAAAACTGATAAATACCTTTCTGAACTTTGTCACAAAGCAGAAATATTTCATCTCCTCCCCTGACACTTCCACAGTTCTTGTTTACACGACAAATCCTTAATTCTGCAGTATTTGGGGCACCTAAATATAAAGGATTTTAAAAAAATAGGTCTCAGTATTGTCTTAATTAATGTTGCTATTGCTGTGATGAAACACCAAGACCAAAAGCAACTTGGGGAGGAAAGGGTGTATTTCACTCACACTTCCATGTAACAGTTCATCAATAAAAGCACCTGGAGGCAAGAGCTGATGCAGAGGCTGTGGAGGAGTGCTGCTTGCTGGTGTGTTCCCCAGGGCTTGCTCAGCCTGCTTTCTTATGGAACCCAGAAGCACCAGCCCAGGGTTGGCTCTCCCCACAATGGGCTGGGCCCTCCCCCATGATCACTAATTAAGAAAGTGCCTCAAGGCCTTGCCTACAGCCAGATCTGAAGGAGGCAATCTCTCAATTGAAGCTCTCTGATGACTCTAGCTTGTGTCAAGTTGACATAAAACTAGCCAGTACAAGTATTATATTTTATTATGGTGTAAGAGGAAGAATTTGAGGAAAATAATTTAGAGACACAATAAAAATTTTAATGTACAGATAAAGAAAACTAAATATTTTTGTGTGTATTGTATGTGTGTTGAGGTATGTCTGAGTGTAGGTGTGTGTGAGCGCAGGTAACCCATGTGCCACAGCACGTGTGTGGAGGCCAGAGAACAATCTAAGATGCTTGCTAGTCCTCCATTTCCACCTCTTTTGAGACAGTCTCTCTCTTTTTTTTTTAAATTTTTATTTTGCAATACAATTCAGTTCTACATATCAGCCACAGATTACCTTGTTCTCCCCCCTCCCGCCCCCCTCACCTTCCCCCCAGCCCGCCCCCCATTCCAATCTCCTCCAGGGCAAAGCCTTCCCCACAGACTGAGATCAACCTGGTGGACTCAGTCCAGGTAGGTCCAGTCCCCTCCTCCCAGGCCGAGCCAAGGGACCCTGCATAGGCCCCAGGTTTCAAACAGCCAACTCATGCAATGAGCACAGGACCCGGTCCCACTGCCTGGATGCCTCCCAAACAGATCAGGCCAATCAACTGTCTCACCCACTCAGAGGGCCTGATCCAGTTGGTGACCCCTCAGCCATTGGTTCATATTTCATGTGTTTCCGTTCGTTTGGCTATTTGTCCCTGTGCTTTATCCAACCTTGGTCTCAACAATTCTCGCTCATATAAACCCTCCTCATTCTCGCTAATTGGACTCCCAGAGATCCACCTGGGGCCTAGTCATGGATCTCTGCATCCAGATCCCTCAGTAGTTGGATGAGGTTTCTAGCACGACAATTAGGGTGTTTGGCCATCCCATCACCAGAATAGGTCAGTTCGGACTGTCTCTCGACCATTGCCAGCAGTCTGTTGTGGGGGTATCTTTGTGGATTTCTGTGGGCCTCTCTAGCACTTTGTTTCTTCCTATTCTCATTGTTTTATGCAGCTATGTATACCAGGCTAGCTGGCCTTTGAATTTGAGCAATTCTCCTGTCCCTGCCTCCCAATTCTTGGTAAGGGCACACTGTGACTTGTCTTTTTATATCATTAGCTATATCCCTAGGGCAAAGCAATTTTCATTTATCTGCCCACTATTATTATGATAGTCCTCCAAGGCACCCAAGGCTCTCTGATAAGAATAATCTACCCCGATGCTCCTATGGACCAGTATTCTACATGCAAAACAGGTGTAGCACACACCACTGGTGTGTGAGTGTGTGTGTGTATGTGTGTGTGTGTGTGCACAAAATATTCTGGAGGACAGTTTTATAATCTTCTCAGATAAACTTCTATATCCTCTGATGTAGTGTTTGTCAAAATTTATGCTTCTGAAAATAGATGCCAGAAATATTTGCGTAAGATAAGAACATTCAGGAGCCAGTGAGGCAGTTCAGTGGGAAAAGGTGCCTGCTGCTGCAAGCCTGACCCCCTGAGTTTGGTCCCGGGGAGCACATGGGGGGAGGAGACAACCAAGCCCTGCAAGTTGTCTTCTGACCTCTATATACACATGAGCGCTCGTGCACACACACACGCACATACACACACATGTAGATGATATATATCTATATATTATATGTCTTTAAAATGCACACATAAATATATATATTTCATTATAATTTATTTACAAAAAGAAAAAGAGAAGGAACTGAACCAAATACTCTTTAACTGGGTAATGATTCCTTAAAATTAATATATAGCCATATAAAAAATATGCTGCCGGAAAAGGTGGCACATGCCTTTAATCCCAGCACTTGGACGGCAGAGGCAGGTGAAGAGATCACCACATCTGGCTTCTTTTTGTTTCTTGAGACAAGGTCTCACTGTGTAACCCATAATGCCTTCAAACTTTATCCTCTTACTCAGACTTCTGATTGCTAGAATTACATACACGAGCCACCATACCTGCCTAACATACTCCTTTTCTAATTAAGAAAATACTTCAAATTTTTAACAGCTAAGGAATGAACAAGCTAAGAGTACAGACGTGAGAAAACTAGAGCACTTACGGTTGTCATAGATTGGGTTGGAAACAACGGGAGGAAGAGCAGTCGTCAAGTTACCGTGCTCGTCAGGAAGGAACACTTGAAAACACAGCCTCACCACATTTAGGTCGCAGTCTTCAATGTCCAGCAGCTGCTGTTCAGGGACTGAACAGTACAACATGATTTTTAGAATGTCGGACAGTTAAGTGATACAAAATCCTGTTCTTTCTCTCTGCCCATAATGTCCAATAACCTCAAGCAGCACTTAATCTCCACAAAGCTAGGGTGGTACACGTCTCAGAGTAGCTTTCCTATCACACAGTCACTATCTAACAGCACATGCTACGGACAGTCATGCTCAGGGAGGAACTATGTCAGGAACCTGGAACCTAAGGGCAGAATCACAAACTGACAACCACAAATCAAAAATCCTAATTCTGGAAACAGGTTATAGACCCCAGGAAATAGGCATTCTTCATTTAACATAGTATTTGGCCTGGTCTGTAATCACCTTCTAAATTTGGCAAGAATCGTCATCCCTGTTTTCACAGGTAAGACATTGATTTAAAGAGAGGAAATTATTTGTCCAAAGTTTTATAGCTAAATGGTAGAGTGAACTTTGAACCAGAGGGCCATACTAACTGTACACCAACGCTTTAGAGATGAAATGTAAAGAAGATATCAGATGGTGTAAGCTTTTAAGAAACTTTATGTGTAAGTCAAGTTTGCTTAAAAACAAACAAAATGTACCTACCACAGGGCATTTTTATAGTTGTAAAAAAAATATAAAAACTTGTCATAGAATACAGTACAAGAACAGCTTGTTTACATTGATTTTGAAAAGAAACCCTTTAATCCCAGCACTCAGGAGGCAGAGGCAGGCGGATCTCTGTGAGTTCGAGGTCAGCCTGGACTACAGAGTAAGTTCCAGGAAAGGTGCAAAGCTACACAGAGAAACCCTGTCTCGAAAAACCAAAAAAAGAAAAAAAAAAGAAAAGAAAAAGAAAAGAAAAGAAACCCATTTCTAAAATAAAATATTGCTGCCTTTGAAATAATATTTTAAGCCTATAGCAATAAACTGTTACTAATATATGCCATATTTTAAAAGCATGATATTTGTTAAATTACGTGAAAAATTTACTTGGAAAGTAGATTAGTATTAAATTAAAATACTAAATGTGAAAAACAATTAGCCAAATTCCCCAGTCTTATAGGGAACAACCAATAAAAAACATATTTCACACAATGCCAGTCAGTCAGTCTCAGGAGTTACCCTGACACTGAAATGTATTCCAGTATCAGCCTTCTTAAGCCTAACCTTTGAGTCTATAAAACATGTCTGCACAACTAGAAAGGTCAAAGTCGGCTGAGAGAGATGACTCTGTCGGCAAAGTGGCAAAGTTCTGCAAGCACAAGGTCCTGAGTTCGACTCCCAACCCATGTACAAAAGCCAGGTGCAGTACTGAGGTTTATAATGCCAGTGCAGGGAAGGCAGAGCCGGTGGACCCTCGCAGACTTGCCCCGCTCTAAGCCAGTGAGAAGCCGTTTCAGAAAAGACAATGCCTGAGGAACAGCATCTGAAGCTGTCCTCTGACTCCATACCATGTACCTTCTCCCACAGTGAAGAAAAAAAGGGGGGAGTCAAAATGTTATTTTTAGAATGCAGAAGTTACCTAACACTAACATGGTTTTTAACCATGTTTCCCATCTGTGGCACAACATGATTAAAAACTACTGACAATCAGGAATCGTAAGTGATATCTGGATTCAGAGTAAAGGCTGAAAACAACTAATAACTGCTTTGTGTTGTACATGGCTGTGTGTGAAAAAGCACACATGTGGAGGACAGAGATCAATACTGGGTGTCTTACTTACTTGTCTTCACTTGATTTTTTGAGACGGGGTCTTTCACTGAACCTCCAGCCCCAGAAATCCCCCTGTAGCCACCTCCCCAGTGTTGGGAGTACCTGGCTGTTTTCAAACGGGCGCTAGGAATGACACTCAGGTCTTCATGCTTGGCAGCAAGCACTTACTTACAGAGCCCTATTCCCAGCCCGAGCTAATTCTACAAAGTCTCGTTCTGGACTAGAAGAAATATCCCTTTTCTCAGTGAAGCACTAGATCTGAATTTGGGTTTTTATCTTACGTGATCATCATTTACATGTGCCACTTCTATCCTATTAATAAGGCAAAGTTCTATGAGTTCAGAATGGGTGTCACATCTTTGTATTTTCACTAAACATTGAAGATAAAAGTTTACATATAATAGGTATTCATTACATTTCTTCAATTAATAAGTGACTAATGGCTCAAATAGAATACAAGGCTATCTGCAGCTACATAGTGAGTTTGAGGATGCAATCTCAAGTAGCCATGTGTGCTCCACCATGCCTAGACCCACAAAACTATTTAAGTAGCTACACAGGACTGTAGGATGAAGACTTTTTTAAAGTAAGCATTACTGCATCCACTTCGGCAATCATTTATCTGTTTAACAATACAGAACGCTAAAAGGTACCAGATGCCACACCCAAATAGTGTCATAAACAATAAACAAAAAATGCTTGGGGGCAGGGAAAGCAGCTCAGCTGTGACAGAGTGCTTGTTTAGTACACAACAAAACTTTGACTTCAGTCCCTAGCAATGCATAACCAAGTGTGACAATGATCCCAGTACTGAGATGTGGAGGCAGGAGGATCAGAAAATGCAAGTCATTCTTGGCTATACAGTGAGTTTGAGACCAGTCCGGAATTCTCGAGACCCTGTCTCAAAAACAAAAACAACAAAAAAGAACAAATGCTTAAACTGGGCATGGTGGTAGGTGCCTATAATTCCAGCAGGAGGGAGACTTGAGAGAAGAGGATAGATATAGCATCGACGTCAGTCTGTGTTATATGGTAAGCCCTGTCCCCAAAACAATAAGTTAAAAATAAAATGGTTACTAAGTGTTATTACCAATAAAATGTGCTAAACAGCAAGACATATTTTGTCAATACAAAAACTACTACAAAATATTTTGAAGGGCTAGAAAGATGCCTCAGTGCTTAAGAGTACTTATTGCTCTTGCAGAGGACCTGGGTTTGGTTCCCAGCACCCACATGGTGACTCACAACCATCTGCAACTCAAGTTCCAAGGGATCCGATACCCTCTTCTGACCTTCAAGAGTACCAGGTACACCTGTGGTGCATGTATACACATGCAGGTAAAACATTCATACATAGAAAAACTAAAGAAGTCTACAAAATATTCTGAGTGGCCAGGTATGGTGTTGCATGCCTGTAATGAATGACAGAACTTGGGAGGCAGAGGCAGGGACAAGGCCAGCCTCAGCAAAATAGTAATTCAAGTCAGCTGGGCCTTATGAGATTCCTATTAAAAGACAGCTGTGGGAGGCCGAGGGAGGAAAGTCCACGGTGCCTATTCAGCTCTCAGAGAAAGAGTGAGGACTGTTTGCTGGACAGTGCATAAGGAAGAAGCACATTCAAAGAGAACAGATCAGAACTCCTGGAGAAGGCTTTCGTTTTCCTTTTGTTTTAACCAGGCATGATGGCTCACACCTACAGTGCAAGCTTGGGACGCTTATAAGGGAGGACTGCTGGGAGTTCAAGGTCAGTCTGCCATATGTAGTAACAGACCAGTCAGAGCTACAAAGGAAGATCTTATGTCAGAATAAACAATAAGGAAGGGGAGGGGAGGCTTCCTCAAAGAAAACAAAGACACTGTCTACTTAAATCCACGTGATTCCTCAGGTACAAATGTAAGTCAACAAGTAGAATTATAATAGAAGTCACAGTCCATCGATATCCAAATAGTAGAAACTATAACAAAATACTTACCATTGAAAGGGTTGATTCCTGCACTTATTCTTAAAATAACAGCTTCTTTCACCTCTTTTTTCTTTACACACCGAATACCCAAATTTTGAAAACTAAAAGCAAAGAAATGAAACTTTCAAAACCACATTATAGTTAAACAAAAATATGACAGAAATCAAACATACTCAACACCAAGAAGTCACCTTCCTGTCAAATCCAGCTACTAGATCATGAGTCCTATGTCTAATTGTGATAATGAAGATACGAGAGTAACGAAAAGTAGAACTGTCTAAGAGAATTGTTCATAGAAAAACAGGGCACATGATGGCACATGCCTTTAGTCCCAGCACTAGGTGGAGGCAAGTGGATCATCCTCGGTTACCTAGCAAGTTTGAGGCTAGCCTAGACTATGGGAAACCCTGTCTCAAAAGACAAAACCAAAGAAGTATATATAGTACTGTATCACTTTAAATATACTGTTTTATATCTTACCAATATGCCTAGTCAAATATACCAAGGTGGACAAACATTAAAAAAACATCAAAAAGCAAATTTCACCTTCCAAACAAATTCATGATCAGTTCTCTAAAATTTGTATATCAAGAGGTGCAAAGACAGCCAGACCCTGAAATTGGAAGGTATGTTTTGCTCCTAGAGCAGTGTTTTTAAAAGATGATATAGAAGTGGCTACTGCATTAAAAAAAACTGTATACATTCTGGAACTTAAAAGTCAAATAATTAGAGATGAACATCAGTATTCCAGGCTTCGTGAACATTTTAGAGGTTTGGCAGCATCTGGGCACAGGGACAGTTGGGTAGAGATAAGCACCTGGGCCCCATTTATATACAGTTCTTCATTCTGATGAGAGACCTGGCTGGCCTTTTTATATTTGACTCCTCTGTCCTTTATGCTGCCTCCCTAGCTCATCACTGAAAAGTGTATCATTAAATACACCAAGTCACGGCAAGCAGCTCTACAGTGTCTTGCTGTGTGCTCTAGGCTGGCCTCAAGGTTTTTCAGATTATAGAATACACTTTATGCCATGTTACAGGATTACAATAAAAGGAGTAAAGTGGTTTTGTTAGAGAGCTTTAATACTAACAATATTTAGCAACAGTTTAAAAGGTCATTTATGGAAAACTCCTCAATAGCTACAAATATTACTCATTTGCATATGTGTAATACAGATGATGGTGGGGGAACTCCCCTACCACCCCCCAGTCATACGTGTTCCCACATGGAAAAACCATGACATCATTTGAGATGGGTGGGTGTGAATAAGGAAGCAAAACTCAATGATAAGAACGTCCTATTTCTCCACGTTTGGCGCTGGAGCTCCCTGGTCCACCCGACCCCACACTCATGCTGCCTTTACGTTCATGCTTCATGCTTGGCACTCACACCTGTGGCTTCAATCAGCACCTAAAATAACTCGGCCATTTCCTTCCTCCAATAACAAAAAATAAATAAGTTATGAATTCTTAATCCTTTCTTGAAATCCTGTAACAAAATAATCCTTTCTCAAAAAGAAAGATTGAAAGAGTCTTAGTGTGTTTTTTCAGTTTTTCTCTAATAAAAGGTTTAAAAGAATTCTTCACTCTAATATACACTACTTGTTTTGTTTCATGTGAATAATCCCATCTGCTATGCACAAAATATTAAAAGTAATGGGGGGTTTCAAAATTTCGAGAGCTAGGGTGTTAACTCAGGAGTATAGTACTTGTCTAGTTCATGACACCCTGGGATCAACCCCAACACTAGAACAAAGAAGAGAATGAGGAAAAAACTGTGACTTAAGGAAATCAAGGACCATCAGGGTATTTGGTTCATTCTCCCATTTACTCCTTCACAGTCATTCAACACATTCTGGAGTTCCAGCTGTGCATTAAAACTCCAGAAAGGAATGGAGATGTACACTATCTCCCTTCATGGAACCTTAGTGTCTGGAATGCGGGATTGGCAAACTCTAATTCATGGGCCAAATTCAGCATACGGCTGTTTTTGCAAATAAAGTTTGAATTGAAACACAAACATGTTCATACACTCACATATCATTTGTGGCTGCTTTCCTGCAGCAATAGCTGGGCTGAGTCCAAATGGCTTATAAAGCCTGTGATACTACTAGCCATTTACAGAAAAAAACCCTGCTAGCTCAAGTCTGGGGAACTACTAAATAATCACATGCAAAAAACCACTCAACTGAATCATAACAAGTTTTATGAAGGTAAACATAATTTTTAGAAAGGAGCATATAACGGGATCAATTCAAGGTGGGCAGGCAGGCTTCCTGTGGGAAGTGATAATGTGAACTGAACTAGGAAGACGAAAGGAACAGATCATGAAAAGAGCACTTTGAGCAGAGGAAACTAAAGAATCCTCTCAAGACTGCAATGTAAGATTTGAGGCGCACGCCTTTAGTCCCAGCACTCAAGAGGCAGTGGCAGACGGATCTCCGAGTTCAAGGACAGCCAGGGCTACACAGAGAAACCCTGTCTTGAAATACTCCCCCACCCCCCAAAAAAAGATTAGAGGCACTAGAGTGTGACAGAGCTGAAAGCACAGGGACCACATGAAGAACAGCCGGAAAACTAAATGAAAACAAGCTGTCTTCACAGACGACAGAAAGAGCATCTCAAGACACCAACAGCTCAAAGTTGAAACACTGCTGGAAGTTCGAGTGACGCAGGCAGTAAGATTTTTGTCAAATGCACATTTTTGGGTTTTGTGTTATTACTATTAGTAAGAGGAACTTTTGGGGAGACAATGTCTTGCTGTGTACTCCACGCTGGCCTCAAATTTTTTCATAGATTATGTAGAATGAAGAGATAAATCACAACATAAAATATATTGTCTTTACTTTCAGTAATTATAAAGAAGTACCTATCTAAGTATGGTAATGCATGCTTACTTATAATGCCAATACTCTGGAGGCTGAGGCAGGAGGATCACTACAAGTTGGAAGCTAGGCTGAGCTACACAGTCAAAGCTTAGAGGATAAGAAATGGTAGACATATAGCTCAGTTGTCAGATGGCTAGCCTAACGTGACAGCAGTCTGTCTTGCGTTCAGTGTGCATAAACTGAGGTGGTGTCTCACGGCTATGACCTCACACCTGTACCCTCAGTACCCAGGTCCTCTGGAAGGGCACCTGACTTATATAAACCCTTAAGAAAAAAATAAGAAGAACATAGAATTTTTTAAAGAAGTGATCCTGCTGAGCCAGATGTGGTAGTGTAACCTGCAATCTCAGGATTTGGGAAGAGGAGGCAGGAAGAGAAGTTCAGATTCATTCTACACAGCAAGTTTGAGGCCAGCCTAGGCGACATGAGCTGTCTAAACCTCCGACTCTCAAAGACGTACTTCTGCTGACTATCGTGTGGTGCTGTTAATAAAAAATGAAAGGACAGTTCTAATGCCAATGGTGAGGTGGCTCAGGGGCTAAAGGCATCTGCCATCACACCTGGTGACCTAAGTTCAATCTTCAGAGTCCATATGGTGGAGGAAAGAACCAACTCCACAAGTTGAAACAACTCAGACCTCCACATGCACCCACAGCACATGCATGTCCCCCCATAGATGAAAATAAAATTAAAAATTTAAATGTATACTAAATTAAATATGAAATTAATTTTGCTAAAAACTAAAATTATATCCTTGTCCTATTGCCTAAGATGTCTGTGACAGTATACTTACAACAGAGGTCTGCGTTCTGGTCCAAATTCTGCTTCATAGTAGCCATCTCTGCAGTCTTTCCCAACTAAATCATGAGGGTGAGGCTTATATGGGTCATTCTTGGTTACTAATGTAATTCTTACTTTTCCTTTTCCATAATAGTTCATAATCTGAAAGGGGAAATTAATTGTACAATCCGTAAGTATATCTTGTTACGAACAGATCTATTAGATAGGTATTGTGGCATATACCTGTAATCTCAGCATTTGAAAGGCAGGATTTGTACAAGTTCAGTGCCAGCTATGGTTACAAACAATACTACCCTGTTTTAAAAGCAAACAAATATAAAGAGCTGATCCACTAAATTCAAGTTCAATTTATATAATGAAGTCAGCACTGAATAAAGTTCAAATATTCAGCAGCTCACTTGAGATTAAAGTTTCCAGAGAATACCATCAGGGAAAACTTACCTTCCAACTCCTGAAATGTTTCTTTCTGCCCTAATTTCATTAGCTCTATCATCTGGTTATTTATTTTCCTTTTAAAACAGGTAAGTAGGCTGGGCATTGTGGCGCACGCCTTTAATCCCAACACATTTGAGGCAGAGGCAGGCAGATCTCTGTGAGTTGGAGGCCAGCCTGGTCTACAGAGCAAGGTCCAGGACAGCCAGGGCTACACAGAGAAACCCTGTCTCAAGAAACCAAACATAAAACAGGCAAGCTGGGTTGGGAATGTTGCTCAGTTGACAGAATGCTTGCTAGCATGCCCAAGGCCCTGGGTTTGATTCCCAGCACCACACTAACCACACTCATGAAGTAGAGACAGCAACATTCAGAAGTTCAAGGTCTTCCTCAGCTGCATGGTGAGTTTGAGGCACCTTTGAGCTATATGAGATCCTGTCTCAAAAATCCTAAATAAATCACATAAGTTGACTTTTTTTTTGTTTTTGTTTTTGTTTTTCAAGATGGGGTTTCTCTTTGTAGCCATGGCTGTTCTAGGACTCACTCTGTAGACCAGGGTGACCTTGAACTCAGAGATCCTCCTGCCTCTGCCTCCCAAGTGCTGGGATCACAGGTGTGTACCAACACCACCTGACAAGTTGACACATTTTTTCTTTTTAAATCATAGAGCACAAGGAAATACTTAGAGTTAGGTTCTCAGTGCTTTGCTCTTAGTTACACCTGTCATACCATAAATATGCCTTGAAAACATATTTAAGCCACACTGGAAATAACATCAAACAGATATGACCCAACTGCCTCTGCCTTCCGAGTTCTGAGATTAAAGACATGTACCGCTGTGCCTGGCTGTTTTATAGTTTATTCTTTGAAAGTTTCATACATTTATTTATACAGTTTATACTGATCATATCCACCTGCTACCATTTCCCTCTTTTTTAAACAGAATAGTAATCAAAAAATATTTACTGCCTTTCTAGATAAAAGAGAGGTAATTACTCAAAACTACCAAATAGGCGGATGGAGAAAGAATTCAAGCTGTAAAGTGTTTAGGATCTGTTGGAACAGAAGAGATACAAATCATACATATAATCTTGATGCATACAGTAGTGTGATTTAAGAAGAATTAGGGGCTGGTGAGATGGTGCTGCACGTAAAGGCACTTGCCACCAAGAAGTGTAATCTCTGGATCTCACGTAATACACAGAGAGAACAGCCCTGTGAAGGGTCCTGTGACCTCTACATGTACACACACACACACACACACACACACACACACACACACACACAATGGGGGGGGCAGAGGGAGAGAGTCTAAAATAAAAATGTTCAAAAATTAAAACAAACACAAACAAACAACAACAACAACAAGAACAGAGTCCTCTGAGGACACATGCCCATGGAAAAAGCAAGCGGCGAAGGAGGGAAAAGCAGGTTTTGAAATTCTCCCTTGACTGCACCCACACTATAGAAGACAGAACCGTGGATGTTACTGGTGTCCAGCTGTTCCTCCAGGGAGAGTCAAGGTGACAGGAAAAGCTGGGAATCTTGGGGAGGCTGTGACCATCAAAAGGAGCAAGGGCAGGATCACTGTCTCCTCCAAGGTATCCGAACTATCTCACCAAACAGTCTCTGAAGAACAGGCTGCAGAATGGCTGCTCATCTGGTTGCACATCATCACTAACAGCAAAAAGAGCTCTCAGATGCTACTTCCAGAGCAACGAGAATGAAGGGGAGTAGGAGATGGGGATCAAGACACACTGGTCTGGAATGTTTTGTATGAAGTCATAAATAAAATTTAGGGACATTTTTTTAAAGAGGAGCTAAAATGACTCACAAGATTGGAAGAATAGAATTTCTAAGGTAACTTTTCACTACATCTCTTCCATTTGAATACTTAAAAGAACTTAGCTATCCCAAATCCATACTGTTGCCAAAAAATGTGATTTAAAATCATGAAGTTATGGGGCTGAAGTGATAGCTCAGCAACAAAGAGCACTTCCTGGTCTTCCATAGGACCAAAGTTCAGATCCCAGCATCCATATCAGGCAGTTCACAACTGCCCTTAAATTCAGCTTCAAGGGATCTGATGCCCTCTTCTGGCCTCTGTGGACCTCCACCCACATATGCATTTTCACAGATACATGCACACACATATATATCAATAAAATGTTATTTTAAATTCAATTTGTACAGTAGATGGGACAAAAAGCTCTAGGCACACATTATACAATATGGTGACTGTGTACTGTATATTTTTAAAAAGCTAGGAGGACTTGGAATGTTTCCACAGGAATGATAAATGTTTGAGGAGCTAAGTATGTTTAACCTGATTTAAGAATTACAAGATGTATACATTATCAAACGTTATATGACATCCCATTAATATTATAATTTCAGCATCTACATATCAGTTAAAACAAAAACGCAAATTTGGAAATCAATATATAACTTGGCAATTGACTTTTTTTAACTTTGTAATTCTTCTTAGGTTAAATAAAATAAACTGTAAATAAGCTAGTGATTTACAAAGCAGTGATTTCAGATCTAATGATGAAAGGTTAAGAACCATTTTTCAAACTCCATTTTGAGATGATGTCTTGCTTTTATCTACACTGGTCTCTGGACCCAAGTAATCCTCCTACCACAGCCTCCCAACTAGATGAGATTTCAGTGGATGATACTGCCCCTGACTAGTTTTAAACTTTGATTTCATTTATTTGTCGAGACAAGGTTTTAAAAGTCCAGATTGTCCTGGAACTTCTTATGTAGTCCAGGCAGTTCTCAAACTCAAGATCTACCTGTCTTTACTTCCCAAATGCTTGGATTACAGGCATGTGATACCACACCAACTCACTATTAAGCTTTTTAATTGGCAGTTAAGTGATAAAAATCAGCCAGGCAGAATTGTACATGCCTATAATCCCAGCATGAAGGAAGCAGAGGCAAGAGGGAATATCACTACAAGTTTGGGGCTAGCCTAGTCTAGTGAAATTTTGTTTCAAAACACCAAACATGAACAAATAAATTATAAAAAGTAGAAGACAAGTAAATATAATTTGTAAATATAACATATAAACATACCTTATATATATGGTACATTTGCCAAATTCATTTTCAATCAAAAACTACTTTCACAGGCTAGGGATCTATCTCAATGGTAGAACACTTGCCTAGCATTCTAGGTTCAATCCCCAGTACTGTCTGTCAAAAAAGATAAAGAGAGACCAATAGCTTGAACACCTGTGATACCAACTCTGCCATCAGGAGATAGGAAGCAGAAATAGTGGACCCTGGCAGCTAGTGGACCAAGTAGCCTGACATATGATGTGAGAAAACAACAGACATCTGCCTCAAAAAGGTGGAAGGGAGGCACCAACCACCCACGGCTGTCCTGATGTCCACATGAGTGCCTGCACTGCCACACACACAAAAGAGCGCGCGCATGCGTGCGCACCCCCCCCACCCCTTACACACAATACACCCTTTACACACACCCCTTACACACAACCCTTAAACACACACCCCTTACACACACACCCCTTACACACACAACCCTTACACACACAACCCTTACACACACCCCTTACACACACACGCACACATACACCCTTTACACACACATACACCTTACACACATACACCCCTTAAACACAGAGAGAAAAAAAGTGATAATTTAGATGATGTCAATAACTCAAGAGTATTGGAAATACGCAATAAAGGTAAGGAAAAAGGAGGGAAAAGGTTTTCCTTATTAATAGCTCCAAGACTAAAAGATTGTTTAGCATATACAATAATTGTTCCTCACCACAATGGACAGAGAATGCTTTTTCCTCACTAGAACCTCTGTGTTTATAAAAGGGATCAGATCTGAAGCTGTCAGTGCACAGTCAGCCCCGTGAACCACTGCGGTTACATTAATACGTGAACTGTAGCAGGAAAGAGGCCACATTTTTTAGAGACCTCCCTGCAAACCTAGTTAATGCAAAGCAAGTACAAAGAAAAAACACAGGGGTGGGAGCAAAAGACTGTGGAGGTAACTGTTAAGAAACCGAGCCTTCCACTGTGTGGTGGTGGCACACCCCTTTAATCCCAGCACTCGGGAGGCAGAGGCAGGCAGATCTCTGAGTTCAAAGCCAGCCTGGTCTACAGAGTGAGCTCCAGGACAGCCAGGACTGCACAGAGAGACCCTGTCTTGAAACAAACAAAAAAGAAACTGAGCCTTTCATGTAACTGCCACAGTGAAACACGAGCCACCTAAAGGGAGACACTGGAGGAAGGCCTGTTACCTGGATAGACGGGTATGTTCGGTTGTTGTCTGTGCTGTGCTCCCCAGGAATGCTGCCTGCCGATCGCCCTTCACATTTGTATCTAAACCGCATCCCCCTCTGTCTCGGCTGTTCAATTATTTCTACGTATGGATTATATCCTCCTGAAAAGTTTAAAAGGGATAGGGCAGTGAGATTAGAATACATAGCAATACAATGGATTTTAATGATCTGGGTTTTACAAAACAACACACCAAAACAAAGATCTTTTCCCTTCTCAACATTGAATAACGAAGTTCAAACGTAGTCATCATAGATTAGACGAGAATGATACCTTTTCCTATACAAACTGAGCTCTATGTAGTAGTAACACACAGCTGATTAGTGCTTGCTTGCTTAATACCTATAGCTAATGGCAGTAGTAAGTTCTGAGAAAACCACTTTAGAGTTATTGTCCACATGAGGCCAAGTAGAAGGGTCTTCTCCCAATATTTCCCAAGAAAGGTGAAGAAAATTGGATTCAGAAGTACATTATACTCCAAAACTGAGTAAAATGTGCTTCATCACTTTAAATTAGATTCTAAGTACATGAAAGGACATTCATTGAAAATTAAAATGCACTTAAATCCTTGTATTTGCAAGTCTGGAATACCAAATGATCTGTACACAATATACTAAAACAAGTCCCAGAAGTGACTTTAGGTTCAACTAAATTTTCACATCAGTTCCATCTGAACCTCCTCCAAAATGTAACATATAATGTGGGTAAAATAAAATAATTTACTTTCCACAACAAATGTAATTCAAAATATGTACCCTCAGGATAAAATATTGATACACACAGCTATCAACTAGTGTGTTGAGTGGAAGAAGCTAAACTAAAACAAGCACACACTATATAATCCACTTGTATGAGACTCTAGAATACATAAGTCAGTCTATAATGAAATACAGCTGATTACCATTTATTTAAAACCAGCAGATGAGAAAGTTTAGAGGATGGTGGACATGTTTATTTTTATTGTGTTGATTAAGATATATATGTATGCCGGGCGGTGGTGGCGCACGCCTTTAATCTCAGCACTCGGGAGGCAGAGCCAGGCGGATCTCTGTGAGTTCGAGGCCAGCCTGGTCTACAGAGTGAGCTCCAGGAAAGGCGCAAAGCTACACAGAGAAACCCTGTCTCGAAAAACCAAACCAAACCAAAACAAAACAAACAAAAAAAAAATATATATATGTATATATGTGTAACATATATACATAAACATATTTATTTATTTATTTATTTATTTATTTATTTATTTATTTATTTATATTCTTTTATTTCCAAGTGTGGTGGACCAGGCCTTTAATCTTAGCTATCTCAAAAGCAAAGGTAGGCTGATCTCTGTTCAAGACCAGCCTGATCTATATAGCAAGTTCCAGGCCAGTCGGGATGGACAAAAAGATACAGTGACTCCCCTCAAAGTCCATCTTTGGGGTCCTAACATGAAGTTTAGGTTTAAATAGAGAATAAGAGTTATACATAACAATAGTTAACCAGTCTTGGTCATAAAGAGATCTTGTCTCAAAAATTAAAAATCAAAAAACTGAAAGTTTATATATAATTATTACCTTACAAATAATTAATTGTATATCAATAAAACTTTAAAAGCATATGCATCTTCATCCTTTTTATTAGCCAAATCATGAAATAAAAGTTCAAAAAAGACAACTGTGTTTACAAGTTAGGGTAGGTAACCACGTGGTACCTTTACTTTAAGAGTATAAATTCCCCAAATCACAAATCCATTTCATTAGGGCTTATTCTCTTAGAATGCAATCTTGAGAAATGGTGAGACAATGGATCTTTTAAATACAGCATGGGACAAGGTCTACACCACCCAACTACTTTTGTCTTCTTTTCATTCTAGAATTTACTATGTAGGTCCAACTGACCATGGACTTGCAGTGATCCCCCTGCTTCTGTCTCCTGAATGCTATTCTTAAAATAAGATCCAGCAAGAGTCCGGCAAGACCCTGTGTTAATTAAATCGTATTGTTAATGTACTCTGTCAAATATGTGTTAAATTCTCACCGAGTGTCACACATACAAGGCAGTCAATGAGCGGTTCTACTATTACTTCGGATGCTCTCTTGAAGACAGTGGCATCACTATCACACCACCTCTCTCATACTGCTACCCTAAAGGATGTCTGTCCCACAGCGAGGCAAACATCACCACTATTAGTGCACAAAAGGGGGAAGGCACTCACAAAATTCTGCAGAAATTATAATAAGAACAAAAGAGGAATCGAACAGTTTAGGAGGGGGAAAATGTAACAAAACAAGAGTGAAAAGACATTCTAGAAAAAGGGAAGTAATTGTCTATACAGGTGCATCAATCACCAATGGAAGTGGAATACAATTCCACTCTTAGAAAGAGAACTGAAAGTCCAAACACTTTCAGTAATATGTATTCCTTTCCATATGTGGAAAGGAATCAATGTTTTTATTCAAGGAAATCACAAAATCAAATTAGTATACTAGAATAAGAATTCTGATAGTAGTGGACAGACTGAAGAAAAGAGAGAAAATAATCAGTTTAAAGATTACTTGTATATATATACATATATATATGATTTTCTCCTATAAATACATACATATAAAGAGATTAGCAACAACAAAATAGAGCAATTATGACAAACTTTTATGAGTTACTTAAAGTTTTAATTTATTTATGGAATTTTCCTTTTAATATTTTTGTGCTATAGTTAATTACAAATAAACGAACTAAGGAAAATGAAACCATAGATGAGTGTAGAGGGGGCTGGAGAGGTGGGTCAGTCAGTGGTTAAGAGCATTGGCTGTTCTTCCAAAGGACCCAGGTTCAATTCCCAGCACTCACATGACAGCGCACAACTGTCTGTAACTCCAGTTCCAGGGGATCTGGCATCCTCACACAAATATACAAGATTATTAAAAAAAACTGACAGGAGTTTGGTACCTAAACATCAAAGACAAATAAACCACTGGTGCTGTGGGCTGGGGAGACAGCTCAGTCAGAAAGAGCTGCCTTTCAAAGACAAGCTCCTGAGTTCAATCCCCAGTACCCACATACAAGCCAGGCATGGGAGTATACACCGGAAGCCCAGGGCAAGGGGGCGCGAGGGGGGGGGTAGGGGGGAGAGGAGGAACCTTGCAGTTCACTGGCTAGCCAGCCTAGCCTAATGGTTGAGTACTAGGTACCAGTGAACACCCTGTCTCAACAAGATGAACAACTCCTGGAGAACCAAGATAATTAACACCCAAGGTAGTCTCTGGTGCACACATGCATACCCAAACACACACACACACACACACACACACACACACACACACACACACACAATCAATAAATATTTTATACATTTTAATTCAGACCTCTTGTTTTAAATCTATCACTCACTTGCTTATTCAAATGATAGAAAGCAGGCCAAAGACCTGGGTTCAATCCCAGTACTAACAAAAACAAAACAAAAAAACCCAAACAAACAAAAAATCCAATGAAAGAGAGAGAGAGAGAGAGAGAGAGAGAGAGAGGAAATTTGATTTTAATTCAACCAAGTTCATAATAATTACAGAAAATATAAGCAAATGAATATTTCACAATTTATGCATCATTGTATATGTAATCTTTACATTTCGGTTTTAAATATTTCATACCTTGTATTCTTGTAAGACTATTGGAGAATTGCATTTCTTTTCAACTGTGTTAAATTCAACATGATTTTTTTCAGTGGCATCTTAAAGAATTTATGTAGTTGAACTAAAAGGTCAAATAAATCCCAGCCACTACTTTTTAAAAGGTGTTTTGGTGGGAAATTGATACAGAATGACACCATTAAAGTAGCTGTTAACTTTTTTCAAGATGTAGAAAAAACACGGTCGAGTCATTCAACCAAGTTATACAAGTTACACATTCCTTTAAACTGGTGAGTGTATTTATGAAATTATGAAATACAAAGAAACATAAAGTTAGTTGTTGAAAAGATTATTTAAAAATATCTTAAAGAACCAGGTGGTGGTGGCACATGCCATTAATCCCAGCAGAGGCAGGCAGATTTCTATAAGTTCAAGGCCAGCCTGGTCAACAAAGCGAGTTCCAGGACAGGCTTCAAAGCTACACAGAGAAACCCTGTTTCAAACACACACACACACACACACACACATACACACACACACACACACACACACACACACAAAAATCTTAAAGTAGTAAGAATTACCTAAATATTGTCATGTAATTTATATTTATTTTTCCTCTTGTAGAATCTCTTCATTGAGCTGGATGATGGTGGTGCACTCCTTTAATCCCAGCACAGAGGCAGGTGGATCTCTGAGTTTGAGGCCAGCCAGGTCTACAGGGTGAGTTCCAGGAGAGCCAGGGCTACACAGAGAAACCCTGTCTTGAAAAACCAAAAACCAAACAAACAAAAAAAGAAACTCTTCATTAATAACAAGCCTCACTAAAAACCAACTTTCAGAATTTATAGTCTGATTTATACATTTCCCCCAGTAGGAAATAACTTTCCTTTCCTGTAAATCAATGGTTCTCAACCTTCCTAATGCTGTGATCCTTTAATATAGTTCCTCATGTTGTGGTGATACCCCCCAACCCCCGCAACCATAAAATTATTTTGTTGCTACTTCTTAACTGTAATTGTGCTATAATTATGAATCGTAATGTAAATATCTGATATGCAGGATAATTGATATGGGACCCCATAGGTTGAGAAACACTGCTATAAACCAACAATCATAGTATTTTTGTTTACGGCGATTATTCCAAAGCACATTAGTTTAGGGAAGATTAGCTATTGTGTTCTCTATGTTTTGAGACAGGATCTCATCTTAGGGCAGGCCTCTAAGTTGCTTTGCAGCCTAAGCTGGCCTTGAACAAGTGTTGAAATCAGAGGCTCAGCTATCACAGGGCTTTGTACAGTGCTGGGAATCAAATCCAGGGCTCTCAAATACTGGGCAGCCACTCTACCAACTGAGCTACATCCTCCTTTTTTTGAGACAGGGTCTCAAGTAACCTAGGCTGGCCTCAAACTCAATATATAGCTTGAGGCTTTCCTTGAACTTTTGATCTTCTAGACTGTACCTTCCAAGTACCAGGATTACAGATTTCTGCCACCACACCCAGCTTTGTTATTGAAATAAAGCTACATGTTTTACTTCTTTAAGTTACTGAATGGCAGAAATTATATTACTCACTAAAGCCTTAAATCAGCATCTGTTGGTAGATTAAAATTCCAAAGCTCTTTTGTGTCAGTTTTTCAAAAATTAAGGGACTGTATTAATGATTAATCAGTTCCTCCTTATTAGATTCCTCTATAACTGAAAAATTAGTACTTTGTGGGCAAATAGAGTGACTACACCTTCATGCTTCCTCATAGCTGTTCATATGTTGGTTGAACTGTATCTATGACTTTTAAAACCCTCCTATCTATGAAATCGTTTATATTATGTATCAGAACAATGAGCCAATCATGTCCTTCCTCAGTACTGCTTTGCAATGCCATTCCTCTTGAAGATAAAAAAAAATGCAAAAATGTAGTCCTCAATGGAGAGGAAGAAGGGAAAATTACAAATCAGAGAATCTTAGGGAAAATAAATATTCTTAACTAAGATTACTGAAAGTCACTACAGTTTTTTAAAGCACAGAAATGTTTTCAAAATCGTTTCTAAACAATTTAATTTTTTTAACCAGGACAATGTAAAGTGAGGATTGAACCCTATATTTTGAATTGCATTGTAAATGTTAATACCAGCTAGAATAACCTTTGAATTACAGCTAAAATGCTTGCAATATACTTAAGATTTCATGTGCACTCAGGCAAAAAGGAAAGCTCTTTGAAAACATTGAGCCTATTTACTTTTCTCTTTACTATTTACTAATTTTTACTATTTGTTTCCTTTTACTATTTACTAATTACTATTTATTACTTACTAATGTACTAATTTCTATTTACTAATTCAAGTATGAGATTTTAAAATTAAAAAGAAATTACATTAGAAACATTAGAAATAAAATAATTGTCAAATTACATATAAAATAGGCATACCCACTAAAATATTATTGCTAGAATTAGAAACCAGAATTAAGTACATAATAAGAATATGTTAATTACATATACTAATTAAAACACACACATAGGTATTTCTCACTGATCCTCTTAACTTTAATCTTCATAAAGAGAACTGGTGTTATTAACTCATTTTAGAGATGGTAAAACTAAACTTCAAAATAATATGAAATTGTGAGAAAAAGATTATTATTATTCTATTATATTTTTGTTTGTTTATTTTTTGAGACAGTCTCACTGTGTGGTCTGGCTGTCCTGGAACATGCTTAATAGACCAGATTGACCTTGAACTCAGAGAGCCGCCTGCCTCTGCCCCCCAACTGTTGGGATTAAAGGAATGCAGCACTATGCCTTGTCATACACACATATATGTACAGTAACAATTTTTAATAATATATCAGTGAAGAAATCATATTCTAAGAAACTAACAAATCTACCTACCAAGTGGATGTCTTCTGGGTCTATGACCACAGAAGAGATATGAAAAGAATGATAAAGAGTGAAACTATTCCATGAGATTTTTTTGTTGAAAGAACAAAAAAAAAGTCATAGGAATCATGAAACTGAAGACAACCATGCTTTTGAATAAAATCAATTACTTTATTTATGTAACAAAAAGGCAGTTCAGCATAAAATCACAATAACAGAATCTATAATCTATATAATCTAAAAGATTATAATCTATATTATAATCTATATAATCTAAAAATCAATACAGCTATCTTAGGAACAAATATTTAGATTCAAAGTAGTCCCTGGAACAAAGTCTGTCCACCTAGGTAGCTTTTCCAAACCATAAGTCATACCCTAACCTCACAGAGATCTGAAGAGAAATGTAGCTCTTCAAGAACAAAGCCCAGACAGATTTCTGAAAAAGCCTTCCAAATTAGTCTAAATACTCTGAAGACCAAGTGCCCTGAAACACGAAGTAAAAACAACAATGCCAGTTACTCAGGAAGCAACCCAAAGTTCAGATCCAAGTACGGACAGGATGATGGGTAAAGCAGGCAAACAACCAGAGCTAGCTGTCATTCCTTTTTCTCCTCCACTCACAAAGAAAAGCTTACTCAACTGTAACCAAGAAAACATTCTGAAGACAGCTTTTGATTGCTTTTTCTAACAGTATTATTCAGAACTGCTACCAGCACCTTATTTTTTACAATACAGCATTCAAATGATGGTCATGCTATCCAGGGTCGAGAACAGCTGACCAGAGGCGCCTCTCTCACAGGAATCCTAGGTAAGAGGCTTTGCCTGGGATCCAAGGGAGCAAACAGCTAATAACCATACCCTTCCAAACATCATCTCTATTCATTCTGGAAAAGAGTAATTAAGAGTATCCTTTTTTCCTCCAGACAGGTCTATCAAAGCTATGTCAAGCCAGACCTGGTCACTCACACCTAAAATTCCAGCACTCAGGAGGCTGAGGCAGGAGAATCAGGGGTTTAAGGTCATCATAGCTACAGAGCTATCCTTGTTACATGAGATCCTATCTGAAAAAAACAAAACCACAAACACAAATATATATAAACATATAAATCTATATTAAAAATTCAATATAACCAGCTGACTTTCAACCAGGAGGAATTCAACTGATGTATGTACCACAAGGCAAATCAAAGCGAAGCAAACGCTTTGCAGTAAGATTTCACTGCATGGGTACAGGAAAAAAAAAATCCTAAGGATTTTACCTGCTAGAATGAAAAAGTAATGTTTAGTCTTTCCTAGAATAAGAAGTACAGGGCAGCATCAAAATCATCTCTACTAAGATTTCAGGCTTAAAAATACAAGAGATTCAGTTAAATACAAATTTCAAATGAACAATTACTTTTGGGTAAATATATCCTCCTTTCCAATATTCAGATCATGTGCTCATAAACACAATTATGCAGAGAACACAGATGGGAGAAAATTGAGACAAAATATATTCTGAGTCCCTTAAATTGTATTTGAGAAAGAGACCACACACCCTGTGTTCCTAATTATGATTGTGCCTCCTGTCCATGTTCTCCACTCATTCTCTTCATTATCCATCACTAATTTTGATAACATCTTTATCTCTTTTTCATGTGTTTCGTTTCTGAAATATCTGTATTTGTGAGCAAGCTTACTTAAAAAAAAAAAAAAAAGGAAGTCATTTGTTTCAGCTAACCTTACTCCTAACTTCCAGCTCTATTATTAAAGTGTAAGCTGTCTCTCAGGTACATTCACTTTTATTAGGGGAAAAAAAGGTTATCTTGAAATTCACATACAAAAAGTTGGTGAGTAGTATGGTCTACAAAAATAAATTCTTCCCGTACTTCCTGTTATGTGATACAACAGAGTCATACTAAAGAAAAAATGTGACTAAACACAAACTTTCTAAAATTTAAAAAGAACATTTCATCAAAGATGTATGTATTAATCATTAGTAACCACAGTATGTGCCACATAAGGTAACTGTGCCCCCCTCATTTTGTTCTTTTATGAAATAATGAAAAATTTTAAATATGTACATAAAGCATCTAAAAGTAAATAGAATAGAATCACAAGAATAATGACTTTGTCTGCTACAACTAATCATCTCAAAAGGCGAGATAGAATCAAAGCACAGTATTTTTAAAAGGTCAACGGAAACAGCTTAATGGCTAGCTAAGAAGTCATAATTTGCTAATTTACCTGAACAGTAGTTAGGATCATCATATAAAATCCTGTCTACTTGTGGCATTTATATAATTCTGCTTACGAGATTGTGATCTATGATACTTTTACATTATAAGCACCACCTATTCAATTACACAAACCTATTTACATATGACATCCGGAGAGAAATGAACAAATGATCTTAAATGCTTGGTAATCAATAAGAATACTTTTTGAGGTTTCAATGTCATATTACAAAAAGGGTCTAAATTAGTGATAAATTGAGCAAATTTTGTTGCTCTTAACTTACTATTCCAAATGGAATGGGGATTTTTAAATGTATTTCACATTTTTTCTCTATATGGTCTTTATACCTGATAATGTAGTCAGACTCCTTTAAACTATATGTTTGCCTAGAAGTTTCAAATAACTGAATTACAAGTTAAATGACATGATGTATTTTAAATAGTCTCATTTAGTGCAACCCTTGATTTTTTTTTTTAAAGCAAGAAGATAACGACACTACAACTTACAGATTTATTTTCTTTAGTTTGTTGGTTTTTTTCCTGACAGTACTGAGAATCGAACTCAGGGCTTCACAGAAGCTGAGCAAGCCCACTATCACAAGCTACAACACGAACACAACTTTTAAATCCTTGCCATTTCTTTAAAAATTCCCCCTTTTAATTTTGGGAATCACTTTTATAACAGCACAAATTATGTGTCCTTAGATAAATTTCAATTGTATCACATTTTAAAATCATAGCTGTCTTACAGTACTTTATGTAATAAATAATTTTTCTCTTGAAAAAATGTCAAGCATTACGTTCATGTACTATATTAATAAAATCTTGCTGAGTAGACAAGGGCAGAGATGTTTTATTTAACAGAGCTTGACACTCTACAACTTTCATACAAAATCTCTTGTACTTTTAATCTGAACGTGAGTTAAATTGACGAATTTACAAGATTACCTGAAAGTCTCGGTTCATTTAAATGGGTAAAGAGAAAGTTGAAATATTTTAAACTACACTTGTTTTCTCATGAAAACCACAGACAAACTGAAATCAAGTGTCATGTGAAACACCCCAGTTTCCTTTAGGGCCTACAGCAGGAGCGACGCATTGTTCTGCTCAACTCTTAAAGAGTTCATTAAGCTTTCTACTTCCTCTTCTGTGCCAGACGTCGGCCGCCGCCTGCTCCTCAGTGACCCGCGGGGTCACCGGGAAGATAAGGGTCAGCATCCCTCCCGCTGCACCGACGGTGTGCTCCTAGTTCCCACGGCCAGGGGAGCGCCCGCCGCCACCACCACCACCACCACCACCACCACCACCACCACCACCACCACCACCACCACCACCCGGGCTGCTTTGGCTACAGGGCTGTCACTCTAGGCTCGATCCCCTGGCCTGGAAACCGTTTCTGATAAACGTGTTCGCCTCCAAGAAACATTTGCAGGAGGTGATCATATTTCCATCCCCACCCGTTACTTTAAAGCACCATCAAAAACTCGTCTCGCCCTCTTGCTGCCAACAAAACCTTCGTGCAGGGTTGGGAGTCGAGGACGTCTCTGCACGGCCAACTAGACAAGAGATCCCTTCAGCTCGCAGAGGGGGAAAGCTGGCGTTTTCGCTCGGAACGGGTTAAACGCCACCGAGGTTTCACAGCCACGCCATGCCGCACAACTGTCAGCCCAGGGGCGCCGAGCCACCGGCTCGCCCGCGGCGCGGAGGTTCCTCTTTTTGTTCGAGGGCGGAACGCGGCGGCGTCCCAGCGCGGGTCTGGAACGCGGCGGCCCTGTGCCGCCCTCACGGAGCTCCCCGCGGGTCGGGAAGCTCGGGGGCTGAGATCGGGTTACAGGGCGCCGCCGCTTCGATTTCGCACGCACACCCCGACGCGGGCACCTTCTTAAACGGCTGACAGTTTGCCAGCCGAGACGACTTGAAAGGCGGAACGCCCCAACTCCAACCCGGGCCCCCGACAGCTCCTTCCCGGGACCCGCCCGCAGGTGCTCGCCCGGGTACTCACCCGAGGCCATGGCTCGGCTCCGCGCGCCGCCGCCGCCGCCGCCGCAGCTCCCAGCGTCCGGCCAGAGGCTGCAAGCCGGTCCGTCAGCCGCTCGGTCAGTCAGTCCGCCAGTCAGGCAGTCGGTCGGTCGGTCAGGCAGTCAGTCAGCCAGTCATCAGTCAGTCAGTCCGTCAGCCAGCCAGTCAGCCCGCCCGCCAGCCAGTCAGGAGGCCGACAGCCTCCGCCGCCGGGACCCGAGTCTTCGGGCCACCCCCGGGCCTCCTCTTCTTTCCCGGCCCGCTCTGGGTTTGCGGCTCACACCTTCCCACCCCTCAGTCTTCACGCCGGGTCACTAGTGTCCTGGCTCGCCCCGCCAGGATGCCGCGGCAGGGGCAGGGGGCGGGGCGGACCGCCCAGCGGAACGGGGATTTCCCGCGGCTTGCGTCACTCGCGCCGCCGCCCACCCGGGGCTGGGGGCGGGGCCTCACGGCGGGCGCGCCCGCGCTGCCCCTCCCTCCCTCCCTGCCGGAGCTCCGGCGGCCTGCGCGCTCCCGCGAGGAGCTCCCGGGGTCGGGGGCGCGCGGCGACGGGGGCGCGCCTGAGGAGCCGCCGGCCCCGGAGAAGTCCCTCTCCGCCGGTGTCCTTCGCAGCGCCGCTGTAAGCGGAGGGGCGGGCCGGGCGGTGCAGCGGGCGCTCTCCTTGGCTGCCCGAGGCTCGCCCGGGGTTTTCGAGCGGTGCTTCCCCCTCTTCCCGATTTCGCACATGCAAATCTCCGCCCCCGCGCCCCAGCTCGCGGCCGGCCGGCCGGCCGGGTGCCCCGAGGGGAAGTGCGGAAGCGCCGGCGCCCGCGTTCGGCGGTAGGGCGCGGATTTGCATACGGGGACCCCCGCAGTCTGATTTTCCCTCTAGATCGACATGGCGTCTTTTACGAACCAAACGCTCTCAGCCCGGCCGGGCTGCGCGGCGAGGCCTCCAGTCTGTGACCGTGAAGATTTGACCGAGATACCCACGACCTAAGCCTGGGCCGAACTGGTAGTGCACTGACGGGTCTGGCGGAGTCCTGCTTTGCCTCAGTTGCTCAGGGCACCTGTTCTCTTGGTCTGTGATGTGTTACCATCTTCATTGTATACACGAGTTGATGGAGGAGGTTTGGAGAAGTAGCTTGTCGGTACTTGTCCTGCGAAGGAAAGGCACGATTTAAGATTACCCAGCCCAAACCGGGTGGTGGTGGCGCACGTCTTTAATCCCAGCACTTGGGAGGTAGAGGCAGGCGGATCTCTGTGAGTTCGAGGCCAGCCTGGGCTACACAGCGAGTTCCAGGACAGGGTCCAAAGCTACACAGAGAAACCCTGTCTCGAAAAAACTTAAAAAACAAAAAAACAGATTACCCAGCCCAGTACACTCAAGAGAACCTGAGGCAGGTGGATTGTCTCAACAACAAAAATAACCCAGGGTTATCTGGCTCCGCCCCCTGCGTTCTCCAGTCACTTACTGACTAAAATAAGTATGGAGGGGAAATAGAAAATGGCATCCTGAAGGCTGACAAGATGGGTGAGGGGGTAAATGCGCTTGCCACCAAGCCCGACAACCTGAGTTAGATCCATGGAAGGAAGAGAACCAACTTCCTCCGACCTCAGTTGTCCTCTGACCTCCACATGTGCCAGAACGCATGTGCTTGGAAGGACGCTGAAAAAGATAGTTAAAATATATGCCATCCTGTTATTTAAAAAAAAAATCCTCGTGTCATACAAATACCCCAAAGTGAAGGACGCCCTTAAGGAAATAATTAAAACCCGTCAATTCAAAAGTGTCTTCACAAAAGGTATAAATAGTAGTTGTTTTCTTTGGTTAAATACAATCACAGACAAATCACAAAGACAAAACAGCAACAGAAAAAGCGATTTGTAGGGTGGATTATGTCCAGCACCCCGGAGGCCAAGGCTGGAGAATCATAACTTTGAAGTTAGGATGAGCTGCAAAACATGGCTTCGTGGTGCATGTGAACTGAACACACACACACACACACACACACACACACACACACACGCACACACACCCTTCAGCCTTTAATGTAGCCAGATCCATAGGATGAGCTGCAAAACATGGCTTCGTGGTACATGTGAACTGAACACACACACACGCACACACGCACACACACACACACACACCCTTCAGCCTTTAATGTAGCCAGATCCATAGGATGAGCTGCAAAACATGGCTTCGTGGTACATGTGAACTGAACACACACACACACACACACACACACACACACGCACGCACACACGCACACACGCACACACGCACACACACACACACTCTTCAGCCTTTAATGTAGCCAGATCCATACAATATTGTTTCTACTTGTCTAATTGTTTTTATCCAAAGACAAAGTAAATAAGAAGCTACATCTTGAAGCCAAGAAAGGTTTAAATTCTCATGGAGATTTTTAGGCCTTGTGCTGGGCAGGAGGTGGTGTTACTCTACAACTGATAAGGCGTTAGTTATTGGAGTTTATAGAGAGCAGCATGTGGTAGTTTTAGCGCGGAGTGTCACATGTCTGTAATCCCAGCACACAGGGAGGTGGAGGTAGGAGAAGGGGTTCAAGGTCATACTCTACTATATAATGAATTTACAAAGCCAGCCTGGGCTATGGGAGAGCCTGTCTCAAAAAACAAACATCCAGGAATGTTTTTGTTACTTTATTTCTGTAAAGAAAATAAGATGGCTGGAGTAATCGAAATTGCCTGGGTTCTCCTGAAGGGATACTCTGTGGAAGTGATATTTGAACTAAAGGACAATCCTTTTTCCTGGAACTCACTCTGTAGCCCAGGCTGGCCTCGAACTCACAGAGATCTCCCTGCCTCTGCCTCCCAAGTGCTGGGATTAAAGGTGTGGGCCACCACCGCCCGGCTATGGGACAATCTTAACCATGCATTTGGTGTGTCTGTATGTACATTTTGGATTTTACCCTGGCTGTGTGTTAAACTGTTAGCTGTGCTCCCCAGGTGAAGGCGGAGCAGCTGCGCTGTGCAGTGATGGGGATGAGACCTTGCTTTGCACTAGTGTTTGTTTGTGCAGAGGACACCGTGAAAGGAGGTCGGATATTTGATGTCAGGGCCAGCTGGTAAAATTGAAACAGCTGAGGATTTTTTTTCAATTAAAAAAAATTACTCATTTTACATGCCAACCGCAGATTCCCCCTCTCATCCTTCCTCCCGCTTTCCCCCTGCCCCCCACCCCACTCCCTATTCCCTCCTCCAAAAGGGTAAGTCCTCACATGGGGGGACAGCAGAGCCTCAGCTGAGGATTTTTTTTTTTTTTTAATGAACTCAATTTTGGTAAAATAGAGGTAATTAAACTGGGTGGAATAGCACTTTCCAGTAATCCCAGGACTGGGCAGGCTGATGCCAGAGGATCTGAAGTTCAAGGCTAGCCTAGGTGATGGTAGGAGACTCTGTCTCAATCAAATGGATATTAAAAAATGGAGGTCACTTGTGACTTGAGAACTGTGCTATAAAAATGGTGATCATGAAGCTGAATTGAAGCAGGCTGAGGAGACTGATGGCTGAGGAGAGACTGATGGATGTGGTAGGTATAGACTTTTGGAAGTGTTGAAGAAAACAGAAATGGAGTGCTAGCTGGTGCAGGGTGTGGATTTACATTATGCTCAGGGCTATCACTAACAAACTCAATTTCAACAAGTTAGTACAAAGTCCCCTGTGAGTTGACTGGCTGTCTTCTAAGAGTGACCCAGGTGCCTTCCATATTGCAGTACCAATATAGAGAACAGGCTGGGCCTGTTCTGACTTACTTTGTGATATGGAATATCACCTTTCAGGCTATCCCTAGCTACCTCAGTTACTTTTCTATGACAGTCACAAAATGCATGAATGGTCAAGTTAATTTATAAAAGAAAGCATTTAATTTGAGGGCTTGTGGTTCTAGAGGGTTAGAGTCTGTGACCATCATGGTGGGAAACATGGAAGGCAGGGTACCAGAGCAGCAGCTGAGAGCTTACATCTTAAGACAACAACTATGAGGTAGAGAGAGAGGAAGAGCCAACTGGGAATAGTGTGGACTTTTGAAACATCAAAGCCCACCCCCGGTGACACACCTCCTAATCCTTCCCAAATAGTTTCATCAATTTTGAACCAAGTTAAAATATATGAGCCTATTGGGGGCATTCCCATTCAAACCACCACACTAGCCTTAAACTAATTCATTTTACAAAGCAACAGCCATGACCTGAGTTACTCCATTTTGAGTATAAGTGCCAAGAGAGAATGAGTCTACCATCTTGCTTCTACAAGTAAACAACTATTAGCTGCCAGCACACCAGGAGACACAGACCAAGAGCTAAATATAGCTAATGGTAATCAGAAGTGCCCTACACATGAACTTAAAAATCGTGTTGCAGGTAATCAACCCCCTTACCTGGGACTATAAAAGAAGGAGCACCCCAAGACCAAAATGTGACAGGCATGCTAACTGTCACCCAGCTACCTGTCATAATCCTCATCTGGGATAATTGCTATATCAAGGACTGTGTTTGCCTCTGTACCGGTCTCCAGCTTAAGCAGAGCCTCCTGCGGGTGACTCTCAGCTCACATCAAACTGACCCTGTCACTTGGACTGGCATTTGACATTTCTGCACCTGAACAGCTCTGTGTTTGAACAGCTGGATGCCTGCAGTTTGTCAGACTTCTTGCCCAATCTCCTGCAGATTCTTCCTTGTGCCTGTGTGTGTTTTCTGTCTCTGACCTCAGGAAAGTGGCTGAACTCTGTAGCTTCTTTTACCCTTTCTTAGATATTGTTTAACCTGTTACATATATGCATGGATACACACACACATACATGTATGTATTGTGTAAACTGACCTGAGAGTTAATGCTAATAACTAAGATTAAAATAAAAGAAAGTCTGGTCTCCAGTGGGCAGCTGGAGACTACTTGGGAAACCGTAGTCAGCAAAACTGATGTAAGCTGTGAATTTATTTTTACTTAATAGATCCCGACATTATAGAAAGACACAAACGTGTCCATGTTTCTGACATACATGCCCATAATGGGGAAATTCCACAGAGTCTATTTGATAATCAAAGGAATTTATTTGGGATTAACTCACAACAAGCATGGTTGAATCCAGGAGAGGCGGAGGGAGGTCCAATGCGGTTCTCTGGAGAACTCTGCCTTTATCCACAGCACCAGCATCCAGTATCCAAGACCACGAGGTGGTCAAGAGAGCAAGCATGTACTCATCCCAGGTCTTAAGGGATCCCCCCATTGGCCACGCCCCGGGGGGCAGGTACCTAGCAGTTACCTGCTGCCTACTAATGGCAGTGCTTCAGGGTAAAGCACAGATGCCATAACAAATGCCCATAACAAATAAGTAACACCTTTAAGGCTGCCTTGCCAGGGAAGAGCAGAAGATCACAAGTGAAAGATTAATGTGGGCCGGGCACAGTCTGCCTTCCTATTACTGTGCACTAGGACAGTACACACTGCCATAGTTTCCAGAGAAATCAGGAGACAGAAATTGGTGAGGGAAAGTGAGAACCAATGCTGGCACATAGCTATAATCCTAACACCTGGGAGAGTGGAGCAGGAGGATGGTTGTGAGTCTGAGGTCAGTCTGTGCTACAGAGTAACACGGAAGAAGGAGAGGAGGCGAACAAACAAGATCTCAGTAAGTGCTGGCGGTCTCTGGTGGGGAGGTTTTCTTCCCAGGAGACAGTCACTGTGCAGTGTAAGGATGGACTAGGCGGTGAGGGAGGTTGGTGATGATTGGTGGAGCTTTAGAGCCCAAGTGGTGTAGAGCAGGCAGACCTCTGCTGTCACGAGGAAGGAACTGAGTTGCCTTTGCTAGAAAGCATTGACTTATCACTTGGTTCTACAAGGCTTTAGACTTGGTCCTCACTCCTCTTAATATTGTGACCCTTAAATACAGCTCCTCATGCTGTGGTGACCCCCAACCATAACACTATTTTCGTTGCTACTTCATAACTGTAATTTTGGTACTGTTATGAATCGTACTGTAAATATCTGGCATGCTGACCCCAAGGGGGTCGTTACCTACAGGTTGAGAACCACTGCTTTGAACATAGGATAAAGGACTGGTGCCTTACCTTGGTTGGGGTCTGTATCCTTTACTCTGGCTGAAGGCACAAGGATAAGTCACTCGGGAGCGCTGCAATTACAGACCTGCACTACCAGACCTGGCCTTTATGTGGGTTCTTGGGGGGCCTGAACTCAGCTCCTCAGGTTTGCTCAGCAAGCACTTTACTCACTGAGATGTCTCTCCAGCCTGGGAGCCATGTTTGACTCTCCTGTCACCTCCAGCCTACCCTACAACCTCCATCCACCATACATTCTATTGCGATGATTCTTTTTTTTTTTTTTCCTTCTGTTGCTATGGATTGCACTTAAGGCCTGGAGGAATGTTCAGTCTTTTGACATTGTTATGATACATTGTCACCTACAAAGTTCATACTTGAAAACATCATAGTTCAGTTGCAAAGAAAAAAACTTGCAAAAAAAACAATCTCATACTGTTTTAAGTGTTCATGATTTTGTGTTTGGTTGTACCATAGCTATCCTGGGGCACATATGGCCCTTGGACTTCAGGTTAGACCCATCTGGAAACGTGCTAAGCATGCTAAGCCTGCCACTGAGCTACGAGGGTAGCCCTCTTTTTGACTTCCGCTGTCATTGGGAAGTCTTTGTGATGTCTCATCTGAACAACTGGAATGTTCTAAGTATTTTTACTTCTGTCCTCTTTAAAAATCAAGTCAAATCTATTGCTGCCTGAGTCACCTGTGTGAATGCACATCAGGTCACACCACGTTTGTGATTTAAGACCGTCCTTGGGTCCAAGCACATGGCTCCCAGTCTCCTCCATAATCTAGCCACTGCCTCCTTCCTCAGCTTCATGTCTTGTATTTTACACCTTTTTGAAATGCTTTATGCCCCTACAATGTGTAAACAAGGCTGTTTCTTATTTATCTGCTTTTGTTCTTCTCCCTCTGCCTAGAACACTTCGTCCTGGAGACGTGCCATGTTTATGCATTGAAAATGTCAGTATTGCCGAGTAATCACTTCCTAGCTGTGACCCCTCCACACACTCACTGTTTTCAGCAAAGTCTGCACTAGTTCTGAGCCTATGGCAGTCTATAATCTATTGTATTCTGAAACTTGGTTGTACTAACATCTCTTCAGTTTGATGGCAGCAAAGTCTTTTGTCCTTTTAACAAAAATCTTACGGAACAATTTTACTTTTTATTCTTTTGATATCTTATTTGGAGTCATAGACCCAGAAGACATCCATTTGCTACTTAGATTTGTCAGTGTCTTGAATTATGAATTCTTCACTGCTGTGTTATTAATAATTAGGGTGTGTGTGTGTGTGTGTGTGTGTGTGTGTGTGTGTTAGTTGGTTCATCCCTTTAATCCCAGCACTTGGGAGACAGAGGCAGACAGATCTCTGTGAGTCTGAGGCCAGCCTGGGTCTACATAGCAAGTTCCAGACCAGCCAGAGCTACATGATGAGACTCTGTCAAAAGTATTATTTTATATGTTTAAGGCATGTTCATTAGTTCAAAAACATTTCCCCTCCACCTTATCAGGGCAGTGCCCATTGTTCAATAACAAATGTACCTGATACGCCTTTTACTTACCTGAAGTGAAATCTATCTTAAATATATACTTTTAAATAAGTCAAGGTAATGCTCTAACAGCAGTATGAAGGAGGAATAAACAGAAGATAATAAAAAAATAACATTGAGTCACGCATGGTGGCTGACATCAGTAATTCCATCATTTAGGAGGCTGAGGCAGCAGGATTGCCAAGAGTTTGAGGCTGGTCAGCTACCTTTGGATACCCTGTCTCAACACAAATAAATAACAAGTAAAGCCAACCTTGATGCAATTGCAGCCAACACTGGTATGTTATATTGGACTTGCAAATATTCACACCTTAAAATCTTTCTGAAATAAAAACACTCCCTCAATTTATGAAGTGTTTGAATTCCTGGGAAATTATATATATATATATATATATTAAGCCCACATACAAAAACGTGCGGCTTTGTGTGTAAAGGGAGCTGTGTTCAATGCTGTATTTATCACAAAAGTCTTCCCACCTTCATGAATGGGAATGGAGAGAGAGTGGAAAGTGGGAGACCCCCACGGTGCTTGCTGCACTGGAATGCCCCTTGCAGAGCGTCTAGCAGCCTTTAGCACCCAGCTCTGAAGGAGGGAAGGATAACCGTTTATCACTGTAACAGCCAGCAGCTTGGCCACAGGTTTCCCAAACATCCACGATGGTTTGAAACTGCTTTATAATTTTGGTGGTCATTATAAGCAGTCTGGAAAGTTACTATATATGCAGATTCCTTGGTCCCACTCTCAGATATTCTGAATCAATAGATAGGGGAACAGCCCTAGAATCCTCAGCTTATTTCTTGACTTCTTAGGAATTTTGCCCTTCAGAACTCAACTTGAGAAGCTTTGCCTTAGACTATGCATAATAGTCAATAATCTCCAGAGACCCTCTTCTAATAATCTTTATGTTTAGAAATATTATTTAGTGTTTTTATGTTTTAAAGCCATAAAATTGTAGTAACAGTATTGGCAATAATATTTTATTGCTATCTCTTTATTATAAACAAAAGAAAACATTTTATGAGCAATGAAAATTGTAGTAATACTATCTATTAATTTTTACCACTATGGAATGCATGTAAAATTTAAGACACAACTTGTAATTGTGGTAATGGAGAATGAATGGAAGGGTCAGGTCAGGTGGGGCCAGGGAAAGGTCTTGGAGGTAACTGGGGAGCACCAGGTTAATCACTGTCTATCAAGAAGTCCGAATCGATGAAAGAATGGAGAAGAAAGGGCAGGCCATACTTCCCATGCTTCTTGACATCTGAACTAGATAACATCTCTTTTCCAATATCAGTTGAGAGCTGAGAGCATCTCTGTTTGTGAGCAGAATATGTAGTTCATGTTCTAGTCCTGAGGCACTCCTCTCTAGGTCCAAGTTGCTTTCAAAGGAAGTTACAAGACTGCTGAGTAAATAAAAAGTCAGGCAAAATAAGTCAGGCAAAAGTCAGGCATTAATACATAATGGAAACTGTGAAAAATGTCTCTTGAGTTACCTTTGTCCTACATGAAAGGCCCTTGCTTTGCAAACTCACTTGGAATCTGTGTGAGATTGAGATGTTAACTGCAAGTCATTTAAGGATGCCATCTTACCTCTGTTTGCTCATCTGTAAACGGGGTTATAATACAATAGCTGCTGCATAGGCTTACCATGAGACCTTACCATAGAGCAGACAACCCAAAACCAAATTTCTGTTTTTCAATTGCTACATTTGACTAATATGGGTATATATTAGGAAAAAGAGGGAAATAAGGATAAAATTTATTAACAACAGAGTACTTTGTTTCATGGGGGAGAGCTGCTTTTTTTTTTTTGAGACAGGGTCTTATTGTGTCTAGGTATACAAAGAAGTTTGTAATTCAAACATTTTACTTATAACAAATGACAAAGAAACTTACTTTAAAATAATTCTTAACTGGTGTATTATCCCAACCCTGTAATGTCAGCACTTGGGAGATGGAGGCAGGAGGTTCAGGAGTCTGAGGTCATCTGTGATTACTAAAAATCTGGGGTTGCTTAGACTACATGAGACTCTGTGTTGTTTTTAAATACGCAGCACTGGTTACCGTTCAAGAAAGGTCACGGAAAAAAAAAAAAAAAAAAAAAAAAAAAAAAAAAAAAAGAAAGGTCACGAGGCACAAGGCACAACAAAACCCAGTATCAGAGCTTTATTGGGAGTGTCGGGGGGACAGAAAAGACTAACCAGCCTGGGAAGAGACATGTGCAGAGGGAGAGTGGTGGTGGGGGTAGAGCAGAAGAGAGGGGAGGAGTCTGTGTCCGGCTTTTTAAGGGTTCCCCTGCACATGCGCAGGTGGGCTTACAGAGCTACGCCACAGAGCTATGCCATGCATACGCTGATTGCATGACCACGCCATGTGTATTATGTAATCACACAGTGCATGAATGACGTAAGACATAAGACCCCTTACTTGGCTACTGAACTGTGCAAGTGTGGTCGTATAGCTGGAGTGGCAGAATCCTAACATTCCAGACTTTTTGTTTATTATAAAAAAGTGGATGGACGGGAATAGGGTCATTGTTTCTCCCAGAAAAACTGCTTCCAGCTTACTTGGTGGTCGTCGGTTGACTCTTGAGGGGCTAGGGAAGGGGGCTTCTGAGGTAGACAGGTGTCCTGGGATGGAGGGCTATTGTCTGCTGCCCTGGAGCTGTTCATCTTTCCTGGCTTGGGACTCTGGCTGCTTGTGTCTGACAGGATGCAGGTGAGACAGAGAAAAGCTTAGAAAAAAGAATTATTATTATTATTAATATTATTACTATTATTTTATTTTTTCCTTTGGGGGAGGTTCCCAGGGTGTGAGAGAGAGTCCTGAGACCAGGAAAGTTTGGGTTTGCACTTATCTGAAGTAGATCTGAACTGTCCAGATGGATTTAAGCTGGTTTCTGGAGCTTAGAAAAAAATTTAAACATATTAAGAAGCATCCATAAGAAAATTAAAGTCTTGGGCTGGTGACTATAACATGACATTGTAGTGTTTAGTACTCTGCTTATATTGGTTAGAGAGAGAGAGAGAGAGTGTGTTTTGGAACATGTTTTTAATTTTTACCTGAGATAAGTTTTATCAGAGACAGATTATTTAAGGCACTTGTTTCCTTTATTAGTTTAGCATCCAAGAGACACAAGTGATCAATTGCTGAGAGCATTTAACAGTAATAGATGGTTATATTAAAGTCTGTTTTTGCAGAGCCCAGACACTTGTGGGTCTGGGGGTGTAAATACCTTTTAACTGTTACTGTTCCTTACCACCAGGGTATATCTGATGGTCCTTGGACTCCAGCTCTATGGTGGTCCTATAACAATTAGCTGAGTAGTTAATTAGAAGAGGGAACCAGGAAGAGAAAAGCTTGTGGGGTGAGACCTCATTCTTTTGGAATTGGTGACAAGGCAGTGGATCCTGGTGTCCTCTGGACCTTGAGAGAGAGTAGGGCCCTGTCTATGTCCCTGTGCATGAGGAGGAGAAGCACTGCTGACAGGTCTAGAGTGAGACACATGGAGGGAGCAATGAAATGAAAGCTCCTACCTTAGCTGGAAAATCTCTTCCCAGTAAGTACCCCTGAAAATACAATTAAGTCTGGTGAGGTGGGTAAGACTGTCCCCCTACCTTGACAATAGGGAAATGAGAAGGAGAGGTGGGACCCCAAAACTCCCTCAGGACTGAATAAGTGGCTTAGTGTCCAACAGAAAGGAAACAGATTGCCCCATGCTGCATCCTGGGTTCCCTGTGAACCCATGGCCAAGCCTAGGAGGTCTGCTGGAGGTCTTAGTTTGATGTTCCCATGACACTGGGTGCCCCAGGGCAGTTAGCTGACCAGTTATCTCTCTAGGTGGCACTTTGAACAAGGCTCTAGTGATGGCCCGGCAGGGCACGTACTAGCCCATGTGGTCTTCTAAAACAGGGACCTGGAAGCCCTTATGCAGCTGCTGCTCAGATAGCATGTGCCAACATTTGACAGTTCTGTTCATGGGCTTTTCATCTCTCCCATGGTACACCTTAAATGCCACAGCTGAATCTTCTGCCTGTGGGGTCAGGAGCCTTGCTCTCCAGATGCTTAAGTTTAGCCCTGATGTCAGGAAGCTCTGGGAGACAAGAGATGGATTTTATTCCGTGTCTTGAATTTTTTTTTTTTTTTGAAAGTTTGTTGGTGTGAGGATAGCTTTAGGAAGACCCGCCAGGAGGCAGGCTGAAAACTGATCCATCCGGATTACTATAATCCCAATGTGGGCCCTGACTGTAAACTTATTTGCATACATCCTAGCCTGCTTACAGACCTGTCTGTGCTTAGCGGCCTGCTTGGTCACGGAGAACTGAGCGCAGGTCAGATAAGATTAGGTTCTTTGGAGTCAGAGATTCCTCAGGCTCAGGAATGCACGAAGGCAGGAGAGAGAGACTCGGAAAGGGAGGGTCCAGAGCTTAGGTAAAAGCGTGGGGATAAGGTAACACTTTTCATTTGTCTGTTCACTGGCAGAAGTTAGATAACTCCTGTGAAATGTCGGGATCCAAGCAGCTGTTATGCGACCAAATTTCCTGGTATTTGGGGAAATTTAAGGCATTTCTCAGAGGAGGAGTGGGACCAAGAGAAGAGAGAGCAGGTCATCTGTGGACCGGCATAAATTAACAGCACAAGTTACACCACCCTTCATCATGGGAGGGCAGGGGCTGGGGGGTGAACCTACTGGAGGACCCCCGGGAGTCCAGACAGCATTGAATACTGTGAAGAGAGAACGAGTCGTGGAACGCAGCCCGAAGACCCCCCTGGGGGTCCTACTCGAGAAATATATCTCAGGCTACAGTTGCGGGAAATGGGGAGGGATCAGAAAGGGAAAACTCACCAATCTGGTTAGCCGGTGTGTTGTGCCGAGCAGTCCCGGCGGCTGGACAAAAAGCGGAGCGGGCAGTCATAGGTCCAATAAGCCTCGGTACAGGGTCCCAGACAGAGTCCTGGGACAGCCTGTTTCGTCACGGCACCAATGTTGATTTTAAAAACTGCAAGGAAAGGTCACGAGGCAAGACAAAACCCAGTAGCAGACCTTTATTAGGAGGAGTGGGGGGGGGGGGGACAGAAGAGAGCGTCTAGGCCTGGGAAGAGACGTGTGCAGAGAGGGGGAGGGGAGAGCAGAAGAGAGGGGAGGAGTCTGTGTCCGGCTTTTTAAGGATTCCCCTGCACATGTGCAGGTGGGCTTATGGAGCTATGCCACACATACACTGATTGAGTGACCACACCACGCACATTACGTAATCACACAGCGCATGGATGATGTAAGATGCAAGACCCCTTACTTGGCTACTGAACTGCGCATGCGCAGTCATATAGTTGGAGTGGCAGAATCCTAACACTCTGTCTCTAAAAAACTAAAACAAATAAACAAACCAATTTTTAGTATACATATAATTTTACCATTTATTAAAGATTAAAACAAAGTTTCATACTGTTGCAGTGTCAGGTGGCTTTTAAATGTTTACGTAAAGAATTAAAACTTGAAGCTTGTCATGGTGGCACATACTCAGCATTTGGGAGGTAGAGGCAGGAGACTCAGGAATTGAAGGTTGTCCTCCTCTGCATATAGAGAGCTGAAGGATAGCATGTGCTACATAAAGTTCTGTTTCCTATCCAGGTGTGAGCCCAGCACTTGAAAGGCTGAGACCGAGGACTGCCACAAGTTTGAAGCTACGGTGAGCTACATAGTGAATTCCATACCATCTGTGCTCCAGGGTTAGACTGTGTCTCTAACTAAAATAAAATGACAAGACCTTTTCTCAAAAAACATGAAAATTAATTAATGAATTAAATCTTGGATGAATATTTGATACCACACTGTGTAGAATATCTGTAGTGTTATTTAAAGTTGATAAACATTTTGCTTTTATAGTTGTCAATGCTGAAATTGCATATTTGGATATGTGCAAAATACCAAAATCATGTCTAGGGCCATTTCAGAAACTGTTGGAAATTCTGATCCTAAACTTTTTAAAAAGATCCTAGACTTTTTAAAAAGAAAACTTATGTTAGCAACTCAAACATCAAATATATATATATATAAGCAGAGTTTCGTGTAGTCCAGGCTGGCCTCAAACTCATTAAGTATCAGAAAGCGACCTTTAACTCCTGATCTTCCTGCCTCCACCTTTCAAAGAGTGGAATTTCAGGTATGTGCCACCATGTCTAGATAAACAGTCATTCTTAAAAATCAAACATTCCAGTACAATCCAATCCAAATATATACTAACTTGACTCTTAGATGCTGAGGGATGATATTAGAAAGATATTAAAAGTCCTGTTTCTGTTATATTTCTACAAAGATAGTAAACCTCATCCATACATTTAAAATACCACAATTTATAAAATACAAGAATCTCAAATCTGAGACAAACAATTTCAGGCTGCAGACATTGGCCTGGCATGGTGTGACAGCATGAGTTAGTGAAATTTGCACATGTGTGTTCCAGGTACAAGCCTGCCATGAGATCGTATGAGCCAATGCTGGTGAGTACCTCCAGATACATATCACTGTGGTCTTTATGAGTTTTGTTTTGGATTAATTTTAGGCAGTTGCATGTTCAGAAACTTTTTACTGTTGCCAAATTTATGTGACCCATACCTTCAGTTATATGGGACTGAGACCCACAGTTCAAGTTGTGTGCAGAGAGAAATATGACAAGCTCTTAAACCTGGGCGTGGTGTGGTGGGAGCCGTGGCTGAGGCAGCAGGAAAAGCTTCTTCTCAGAAGCCAATGCAGTGAAACAAAGTGACTCTCCAACAGCCAGAAGACGAAGTCAAAATCAAACGGAAGGAGAGGAGTTAAGAAAGACTCTAAGGAGAAGTTGTCCACCTTGGTGACCAAATGGATTTAGAGATTTAGGGAGTGGGAACTGAAGAGAAGTCCAAGGATTCTAATCTGTCATGCTCTGGGCGCAGCAGGAAAATGGAAATATGTGTGATCAGTTAAAAAAATTATAATTCAGAGGGTGGCCTCTCCCAAATGCTGCCATCAGTTTTGTCTGTAATTTCTCCTGTCCAACAAGGAGGGCGTAGACAAGGACTGTAACATAAACTGTAGGGGGGACAGTCCCGAAGGTAAGAGAGCCCGGAGGAAGCTTCCCCACTCACCTATGTGAAAGGAAGTGAAACACTGGGTCAGTAAAGTCCCAGAGAAATGAAATCCGAGCACATGAGAACTCCTAAAGGCAGTCATAAGCCACCCAGAAACTTCTCTCTTTTCAGTCTGTATGATTATACTAGGTAAGTCCTAGAGGGTTAAGACAGTTTTGTGTATATACACTGCTTGCAAGTATGGCACAGGGTTTTAACTTGATTTCTGTAACAGGAATAACATCTGAGGTTTCTGAAACATGAGATCCAGTCATTTGTTCAGACTTAGAATTAATATTTTTCAGAACTGGTAGTAATAAAGTCAAATGATGTCTCTGATATTGATAGAAATAACTCTACATCGTTTACTCACTAGCCTCTCCCTCTCTCCACTCCCTGCACAGAGTCTTGCTATATAACTAGCCTTGAACTGTGGCCCAAGCTGACCTTGAACTTGTGGTGCAGGATGTGCCTCTATGCCTGAATGCCTCTCTGTTCAGTCCAGCTCTTACAAGCCAGGACACATGCCATGCCTTAGGTGCTTTGTCAATATCCACTCTGTTGGTTGCAGAACGGGAGCTGTAAGTCTCAGGTACAGCAGATGAAGTTATTAGCTTTTAGGTTGGTAGAAGCTAGAGGTCTGCTAAAGATGCATTTTAAAGTTTTTGACAGTTGCAAGGATGTTAGGTTGGACACAGGTGTGGGAAATGAATTAATGTATCTTTTTAAGAAGACTAAAATAGCCCAAGATAATTTGGCTTTTTTTTTTTTTTTTTGTAACATTCTAACTGGACATTGTTACTAAATTCAGTCTTTGCATGGTAGAATTTTTTGTTTTGTTTTGTTTTTGTTTTTCAAGACAGAATTTCTCTGTGTAGTTTTGGTGCCTGTCCTGGATCTCACTCTATAGACAAGGCTGGCCTTGAACTCATAGAGATCCACCTGGCTCTGCCTCCCGAGTGCTGGGATTAAAGGTGTGCGCCACCGCCGCCCGGCCTTCAGGGTAGAATTTTTAACACAAGTGTGGCTTTTCTTTCTCTATGGGACCTCCAGTTACAGGAAAAAGAAGGTTTATAATTTCTGAGAGCTCAGAAAGCTGATGCATTAGCAGCGAGGGGTTGGAAGCATCGAACAACGGGGTTTCTGGGCATATACATATGTGTCTCATTAAAGGGATAGTTATTTCTTCCATCTTCTTAACATGGTTCAGGGGTGTCACATTTTTTTAAGGTTCATTTATGTTTTGTATATGTGTGTACCTGATTGTATGTATGTCTGTGCATCACATACATGCAGGTGACTTCGGAGACCAGAAGAGGGTATTAGGTCCCCTAGAACTGGAGCTGCTGGTGGTTGTGTGGGTGCTGGAACCAAACCTGGGTCCTCTGAAGAGCAGTGAGCACTCTTAACTGTTAAGTCATCTCTCAGGCCTCAGCGTCATGTCTCTTGAAGTTTCTAGAACAGATAACTTAAAAAATCATGAATGTAGTGTGGACGTATTTTTTCCACATGGTATTTTATGTTTTACACTTGCTGCTGTGCTACAGAGAGTTTATACTGAGCTCTAAGAGGGAAGCACTCTAAAAGAGAGTAGCTTTTCTAGGAGACGGAGAATATTCTGCGGCTGGAATGTCCTCTCAGATCAAAGGTTTTGAATGACCACGGAGTGAGAAGATTGGAAGAATGGAAAATCATGAACTGGAGGTTGGGTTTTCTAAAGTATTGGCTAAAAATGAAAGACTTGTATTTAGATATCTAATATAACTGAAATTGAAGACAAGTATAACTTTCACCTAACAATAAAAATCTATTTTTTCATATTCCAGATAGTATTTTCATTTTCACAGAAAACATATTTATTTATTCGAGCCAATGTTTCATTGTATTTCAGACTGGCCTCAAAGTCTTAATCCTCCTGCCTCCTCCTGCCTGCCCTCCCAAGCACTGGGAATACTCATGTGTAGCACTGTGCCTACATAGACCTTTAGTGTTATTTAGTGCTTGCTTGAAGTAATAGTGTAATTGATAAAAGTATACCTTTATATCCCTAGATTTACTGAATGAAATGAATACATTTTTATCTTAATCACATTAATTTTGTAAGTGGTCTGGGATTATGAATATATAAGTGAAAATCGAACAATAAATGTTTGTTGAATCAGTCCATGATTAAGTACACACTACACACCAAACATTGTGTAAGCATGAAGAGAAATCATGTCCCAGCACTAAGTGTCTTACTTTCTAGTGGGATTATGAATATATCATTCCAACTAAGATGGTTAGTCCTGGAATGGACACAAGGCAGTGGAGCATGGTGTCTTCTCTCCTGTTTTAGTTAGCACAGAGTTTCCTCCCTTCTGTCACACAGCGCGTGACACTCTGTCATGTAGGTCTCGTTTGCGCCTAGTCTCTCTAAGGTCGTCATGAACACAGTTTCTAGAGGCTGTGGCTCCACTGTCCTCCTCCACTGGAGCTCCAGATCATTGAGCTGCTGCTTGCAATACACACCACCGCATTTCTTCTAGTACGCTCACGTTCCCATCTATCTCTTGAGTACCTTTTAATACCAGAGCTCTCGGACACTTCTGTAGCCATAGAATTCTCCACATGGTTCACTCATGCTGGAGAAAGTGGGCAGTACTAATGGCATATAACTCCATTTTTCCATGATCTGCCTCTAGTGAAAAGACTAAATTCTTGAGACTTATTTTGGGAGACACGATAAAGAGAACTTCTGGATTTCTTTGAGAAATTTTATTGACTGTGGTGCTATTTGGTGATCTAGGATTCTGGGAGAGGAGGAACCCAGCCTTTTTATTGGAATAAGTCCAGACATGGGAAGACTTGTCTACCCATCCATTCTCTGCCTCCTTTCTAACAGACCTAGCTTTTGTTTAAGTAGTTCATCCCACTGCAGTTACCATATGCTAGGCCTATTGTTGATCCGGAGGTTGGGTGGTTTAGGAATGGACAAAAAGTAAATTCTAATGAATGTAACATGAGGAGACTTTTGAAATGTAATTGTCTTATTCATTCATTGAGAATTTTGTTCATGCAGACCATGTCTTTTGATCATATTTACCTCTCACTCCTTCCAGATCCATTCCCCACCCCCACCCAACCTCATGACCTTAAAAAAATCACCAGGTTCACTTTGTCCTGCCCAAATGCTCACGACTGTGAGGCCATCTACTGGCGTATGGAATGTGGTCAAACTACCAAGGGCCACACTTTTAGAGAAAATGGATTCTTCCTTCCCCAGAAGCTCTCAGCTCTCAGTAGCTCCTCAGCTAGGGGTGGGGGTCTCATGAGGCTCTTCCCCAAAAATGGATTGTTAACTGAATTGGTTTTGTGCAGGTCTTATAGGCAAGCCCAGCTGCTGAGTTATGAGTATAGTGACCCTCCATGTCTAGAAGACACTGTTTTGCCCCAGCCCTTCTTGACCTTTGGTCAATACAGAATTTCTGTCCCCTCTTCCAAGATCATCCCTGAGCATCTGCGAAAAGGGTGTGATATAGATGTCCTGTCTGTGGCCCAGCACCATGAGGGTAAATTTGACATGGAACTTTGGAATAGGGTTTTTTCATGATTTAAATGCATTCCCCCCAATTCATGTGCTGAAAACCTAATCTCCAGTATGACAATACTAAGACTTGACTGGATCTAGAGTCACCTAAGAGGCAAACCTCTGAGCATGTCTGTGAGAGAGTTCCTATAACAGATTGGGCTAACTGGGATAAGAAGATGTACCCTGATCTAAGATGAGAAGACATGCCCTTTGGGAAGGCATCAAGTAAGGCTCTCAGGGATGGGTTGGAGCCCTTTGGGAAGGGCTGGAGTGCTAAGGGGTTCATTCTCTTAGGCTCTTGCCATTCTGCCTTCTGCCCATGATGATGCAGCAACGTGGTCCTCCACAGAGGCCAGTCCCCAGCACTCGGAGAAAAGAATGTCTTGTCTTTTTTTTTATTTCCTATCCTCAGATATTATGTTATAATAGCATAGGCTAAGCAGTTAGTTTTTTCTCATTAAAAATGACACCAAGTAGTTCGTTGGACTTTACTGCATCTGATATGACAAACTGTAAAAGCCATCTGAAGATCAATAGCTAAAAATAAAACCAACATGCTTGAGACTTCAGAGCAGAAAAAAATCTGGGAAGAATCTGAGGGTTTTTTAAAAATAATTTTTATTTCATGTGCATTTATGTTTTTCCTGAATGTATGTCTGCATGAAGGTCTCAAATCCCCTTAAAACTGGCATTACATGCAGTTATGCTATGCCATGTGGGTGCTGGGAATTGAACCCGGGTCCTCTGGAAGAGCAGCTAGTGCTCTTAAATGCTGAGCCATCTCTCCAGCCCCGAATCTGAGGGTTTTTACATTTAAATTTAATTTATTATTTCACATGCATGTATGTATCATGGCATGTGTGGAGGTCATATAACAACCTTTGGGCTGGATCTTCAGTGGTCTAGCTAATAGCCTAGAGCAGGTAATTTACTGAGACCTGACTCCCAGGACATGGTCTCCTCTAAAACATATATTTCCTTAAACTGGTCATTAAATTCTTGCTTTCTTTTTTAATCTTTTTTCCCCCTGAGATGAGGCTTCTTGGTGTATCCCAGGCTGGCCTCAAACTCAGAGATCTGCCTACCTCTGTCTCCTCAGTGCTGGGATTCAAGATGTGTGCTATTACGGCCCCACTTTCTATCATTTTTTTTAAAAGACAGAATCTCAGCACATGCTGGTTCAAACTTGTCATGCAGCTGAGGCTGGCCTGAACTCCTGATCCTCATACCTCCATATCCCAAGGCTGGATTGTAGGTGTCCCGTCCACCAACTCCTGATCCTCATGCCTCCATATCCCAAGGCTGGATTGTAGGTGTCCCATCCACCACACATGACAAACTCTGTCTCTATCAAGACAGACCCAAGTGGTGTCTAACACCTATAATTCCAGCACTTGAGAGGCTGAGGCAGGGGGATAGCTACAAGTTCAAGGCCATTCTTGGCTACACAGTATTCCAGGCCAGTCTGGCCTACAGAGTGAGACCCAGTGTCAACAAAATAAAACAAAGCAAAGCCAAACACAACAATTCCAACGAAAGGGACAGAATTTAAATTTCACTTCCTGTATTACATTATCAGTTAGTATACTCCTGCTGTTGCCCAAGACTGCTGGCAGATTTGAATATAGAACATAGTTCCTACGTCATAATGGAAGTTTACAACTTTGACCAAGCCTTTTGACAGAGCACAGGAAATAAAAGTCAACCAAACAGGAGGTAGGCAGAGCAGCACAGAACAGCAGGGAACATTTAGGCCTCGTATAAGACCTGTTTATAGAACATATAACAAAGTTCTTAAAGCTTAAATCTTAAACTTTTGAACATTTAAAGGGGATCATGGGAGTGGGGAAAAATAAGGAAGTACAGGGAGGGGAAAGATTGTCTTTTCTTTTTTTTTTGGTTTTTCGAGACACGGTTTCTCGGTGTAGTTTTGCGCCTTTCCTGGAACTCACTTTGTAGACCAGGCTGGCCTCGAACTCACAGAGATCCGCCTAGTTCTGCCTCCTGAGTGCTGGGATTAAAGGCATGCACCACCACTGCCCGGCGAAAGATTGTCTTTTACCACAGTAATTATTGCACAAGCCAAGGAATGAAAGTCACCAGAAGTAGTAGTAGAGGCAATTTTAAAATATTTCTGCAACTTCCTTGACCATTCTCCCATGAGGAGGAGACATTTATGGCTTCTTTCTTTGAAGCTGGGCCAAATCATATTGACTAGTTGACCAGTTGGAGTACGGTAGAAGCCAGGCTATGCACTGTTCAGGCTAGGTCACACACTCCCGCTGTCCGATTCAGTGGCAGTGGGGAAGGAGACACATACTGTCACCTGCCAACAGCCTGAGGAGTTCCTTTAATTTCTAGGGATTTCAACTGAGGTAAAGTCAGATTCTTGGGTTCAACACAGAAAATAATTTTAGGAGAGTCTAATATGAAGCAGAGTTGAAATTTATTAAAAGACATTTTAATTATTTACTTATTGAGACAGAATCTCACTCTGAGCACTGGCTGGCCAGGAACTCACTGTATGAATCTAGATGGCCCTGAACTCACCAGCTTCTGCCTCCAGGTGCTGGGCTTAAAGGCAGCACCACCATGCTCAGCTTAAAAGACATTTTTAATACAGATTTTTGTGGGGTTTTTTTTGCATCAGGGATAAAAGAAAGAAGGCACTCTAGAAGGAAGTGAGAGACCAAGAGAATGGTATGAGCATCTCTAAGAAGTTCCCAATGATAACATCTTGTTTGAAACGCTTATCTTTATTAAGTATTTAAAAACAATACAGTTTATATGTTAAATAATACTATTCTGGAATGACTTGATATAGTTTTAAACAGAAGTAAAAAGGAAACATTTCAGGTTACAGAAACCCTCCCCCCAGAACAAAATGTCTAAATTCACTTTTTCTAAATTGGTCAATATGCCAGATGTACGGCGGTTACTCATGTCTGCTTCCTACTGCACGGACGGCCAGTGGAGTTAGAGAGCCCAGCCTTCACAGTCACGGCCCCAGAGGAGGAGCGGGTTGGATTGCTTTGGAATGCAGAAATGGCTCCTGCTGCTTCAGTACCCAGAAAGCTGAATGTATATTTTCAAGCTATATCTTTAAAGGACTGCTAGAGAATCTGAAGGAGGTCACAGGGTGGTTCCCGAGTGAGACCTGACAGGATGCAGTGGAGAGGTGACAGCCCGGGACACAGGGAGGCAGGACAGTGAGTAGCTTCGCTATTAACCAAGTCTTGGCTAAGATTCTCAAAAAATGTCTGTGAGGGGAATGAGGCCTGACCCAAGGTTACATACATTCTTGCCTTAAGCCTAGTTCATTACTACTGTAACATAAACTGTCTGTGTATAAACAATATCTCCATGTCAACAACCTTTACAGCTAATGTTAATTGTACTGCAAGTCTTGCTTCCTAGCTGGTGAAATTCTTCAACCGTACTCCAGGATGAGGGCCTCCTTTTCCTTCCCACGTTACCATAATTTTCCTCTCGCTCTTTTCTGCTTCATCTGGACCCTGCTTTAGAGCCTTGAGCCTGTGTGAGAAGTATTACTATCCTACTTCAGCTGTGCTGTGAGGAAGCACAACTAACCCGTGTAGAAAAGCCATGTGGAAAGATGCCCGTGTGGAGAGGGAGAGATGCTCAGCCATGGCAACCACATTCCACTGCTTCTTTTCCATGGACTGCCATGTCTGACTGCATGACAAACCCTGCTATGGTTGGATGTAAAGTGTCCCCCACAAAGCCCATGTGCTGGGACCTTGACCCATGGCTGGTGGTGCCATTTTCGGTTATGGAAACTTTGGGTGCTGGGACCTATATGGAAGAGGTGGTCTGGGGATGCAGAGCTTGAGAATCATAGCTTGGTCTTGCTTCTCTCCTTTCTGCTCCTGTTACTTTGCAAAGTGAGGACGTAACAAGTAACAGACTTGAGCTGCGCTAACTACTGAGCCTTCACTGCCATGGTGGACTACACGTCTTTACACCATGGGCCAAAATAAATCCTCATCCCAACAAAAAAAAAGCAATTTATACAGATCCTAAGCCAAAACGAGACACTGGAGCTCTTCCTGAATTCCTGACTCATTAAAGTCATAAAATGGCACATGATGGTTATTGTTACGTTTTTTTTTGTTTTTTTGTTTTTTTTTCTGGAGCTGAGGACTGAACCCAGGGCCTTGCACTTGCTAGGCAAGCGCTCTACCACTGAGCTAAATCCCCAACCCATGGTTATTGTTGCTTTAAGCCAATGAGTTTTAGGGTAGTTTGTTGCCCAGCAATAGAGAACTAGAACAATAAAAGAGGTGATTGAAATCCTATAGTTCTTTAGCAAGTAGAGAAAGAAGCCAAGGGCTCATTAGAACTCATTATAACTAATTACTGTAACAAGCAAGGCGATCTGGTTGTTTCCAGTCAGAGGCCCTGTTTCAATAATGAAAGCAGCTCCAAAGATTGTTCTGGAAAAATGGTAGGATGAATGTTTAAATAGTATACCTTATTTCTCTAGGGGGCGTTGTATAGGTAATTCTTTCTGTTACTTCATCTTTCCATTTCATATTATCAACAAAGTGTGTTGGATATTTTAGGTGATTCTTGACATGTCACAACTCAGCAAGTCAAAAGCCACAAACTGGTAAGTTTAGGACCCCTGTGAACTGGGTACTAGTTTAATGGTTTTAGAACAGTCGAAAGAAACTACCAATAGGGCCATCTGTGAGCTAAATTTCAAGATGGGTAGGATGGATGTAGAGAAGTCAACACATTATAAGGCCTAAACTCCTGGATTAATTTTCTTGTTTTTGTTTTAAAATATTGAAAGAACATTAAGGAAAATTAAGAGGCTGCTGAGATAGCCCAGTGGTTAAAGGTTCCTGATACCAACCCTGGTGACCTGAGTTCTATCTTGGGTTCCATGGGGTGGAGGGGGAGAGCTGACACCCACAATTGTCCTCTGATCTCCACACCACACTGTGCCATATGTACCCCCATGCACATGCACACCCCCACAACAAACAAATAAATGTAATGGGAGTAAAGGAAAGAAAATTAAGACAACCCTGAGCATGTGCAGATCAATGACATGCAAAATGCTCATATGCTCATATGCCTGGAGTAGCAAATTAATTAAGACAAAAAGTAGATGAGTAGTTGTTTAGGGACTGGGGCACATAGGAATTGACTACTGGTGAATATAATGAGTATGCCATTCCTTTATAGGGTGCTGAGAATACTCTAAAATTGATTGTGATGAAGGTTGCCAAACTAAATGAACAGTTTGAGCATGCCAAATCCAAAAATCTGAAATCTAAAATAGTCCAAAATCAGTCTTTTGAATGCTAATGTGGTATAACTCTTCCTTCCTATGTGGCATGGCCATCACTATCACGAAGCAGAACTGCAATAGAGTTCTAGAAAAGACCCCAGCCTATAGTCAAGACAACCAAATGAGCAGAATATAGCTGATAGCTAAGCTATGGCAATGTCAATGTGTCTGTTAACATTCCCTTCTGGAAGGACAGTTGCTTCAGTTGCACATGGTCTTGGTGGACAGTAGGGAGTATTAGGATCCATAGACAGGAGATATGTGACTGGGCAGGGGGTAGGATTCTCTAGTGTATATTTGCTTATGAGTTAACCATGTTGGGGTGGAACTTCCTGGTTGTCTAGCCTTTGAGTCACCCATACTCCTGTAGTATCTCCAATAAGTCCATTGACTAACAAGCTAGACTTGGATGAAATCTCCTTATTCATCTGCCGATGTTCTCTATTTGGTGTTGCTGGGTTGCTATAGGGCCACAGCTTGGGTCCTGGCAGAGCCCCTTACAAGCTAAGCTCGGCCACTTGTCTTCAATAGACCAAATAAATAAATAGTGAAAATCAAAAACCTTTTGTTCAGTGTGGCCATGTTGGGAAAAAGAACCAATAGGGTCATGACCAAGCCCTCCTCCTAACAGTCCATGTTTGAGGTCCTATGTCAGGTTTGAGGTATTCAGGACTAAGCCATTCTAGTCAAGGTGTAGTGTTGCCCACTATCATTGTCCAGGCTGTGGCCTCTCTTACGTGGTGGGCTGACATGCCAGAACTGTGTGCAGTCTCTTCCTAGGAGATGGGCTCCCTCCCTATCTACCAGGCACCAACTTCAGCCTTTTTCTTCTCCCAGCTTGAGACTCTTAGGGAAATTCCAACTTCTTGGTTACCATTTCAGTAGTCTGATGGCCAAAGAGAGGAGCACAAGTGAGTGTCTCTTTAGAATATCTTCATTCCTGTCAATATGGTTCCAGGGTGAAAAGTTACACAACTGACAAGTGAAAAACTCCACTCATGTGATAGGTCACAGTCAAAACACGGGCACAGTAAAACTATTGGATAAAATCACCTTCAGTTCAGACTATGTATGTAAGCTATAAATGAAACACCAGTGAATTTTATGTTTAGACCTGAGTCCCATCCCCAAAGTATCTCATTACCAAACCCAGAATATTTCAAATCCCAGACACTTCTGACCCCAACCATATTAGATAAAAGATACTCAGTGGTCTTAAAAAACATTGAAGGAGGCTGGACATGTTGGTGCCTATCCATAATTTGTGCTCTAGAAAGGTAAGACAGGAGATCAGAGTCATCTTTGGCTACATAATGAGGCCAGTCTGGGTTATATAATCCTCTGCTTAAAAAAAATCAAATAAAAATATTTCACTGTGCACTTTAAGTTGTCAAATTGTACGGAGTATGAATACTGTAACATGACCTTGTCCTGAAGCCCTAGCCAGAAAAAAAACATATTATAGGCCATGTCTCTTCTTTTGACTATCAGATTATAACATTTTGTCTCTTGCAAAATTAGTGTTCTGAACAGGAATGCAGGAGTGAGCGCTAAAGCTGACCCCCAAAGAAAAGGTGCCAATGGTTTCCATTCTACAGCCATCAGACAAACGGACAGAGAGCTCCACCAGGCCTCTGAACGGGCAGAAGTCATACACTCCACAAAACCCAGTCTTTTCTTTCAGAATGTGGGGTCTTTCTTTAATGCCTCATTTTCCTCAACTTGGATTGAAATAAAAACTGCTCCTAGGGGCTTAGAGGTTAAGGGCATCTTCTGCTCTTGCGGGGGGCGTGGTGAGGGGGGCACCTGAGTCTGGTTCCCAGTGCTCATACTACGCAGCTCACCATGTAAGCCCCTCAAAGCATAGAGTGGCCAGCCCCCTCCCCTGAGGACCTCCAACTACCAGCTATCACCCACAGAATACTCTAACTGTCCTAATGGCTGGACCCAGCCCCTGCCCTATAGAGTAAAAAGCCCGAGCTCAGACTTGAAATCCCACCAATCCCTGGGCTCTCCCCAAGCTCAGGACTTGAAATCCCACCAATCCCTGGGTTCTCCCCAAGCTCTGGACTTGAAATCCTACCAGTCTTCACCCTGGAAATCTCCACCCTTGAAAGCTCTGTTCTCCCGCCCCTGCAAGAAATCCTGTATAAGCCCTGTCTTCTGCTCAGCTCTCTGCTGCTTCTCACCTGGGCAGAGGCAGCCACCCTCCTGAGTTCTTCCCTCCCAATAAATCTCTTGTGTGAGGTTTCTGTGCAGTGTGATTTTGTGGTATTCCTTGACTCTCAACTGCCAGGATACTTTCCCCCTCAGAACTTAAACGCTTATTTTGGTTTTGTGACTTGGGTAGGCTTTCCTGGTGCCTGTGTTGCCCCTCGGGGTCTAAGCTGCACTGGACCCTATCCCTCATCTCCAGTCCACCCACAACAGGCTCACCAATTCTTTGGCACCCGATCCACCAGTGGCAATTAGGTAAGTTTTCTGTGTGGTCAGTGTAAACATTTCCCTGAGTCCGAGGAAGTGACCGTTGACTGTCTGGCATCCCTTTGGTACTCTTGGAGGCGGAGGTACCCCAACCACAGTCTTTAAGACCCTCTTCACCTGACCCCACCCCCACCTTGGAGCTGCAATCCTGCAGTTTCCATAGGCCCACCCAGGCTGTTGTACCCCTCCCTGCTTGCCTCACCCTGCAGGGCTACAATGGGTTCTCGACCACCCTAAGGACGGAATGATAGGGACAGGAGATACAAAGGAAATACACCAAGTCTAGATTCTGATCAAGGTGCCACTTTATTTTTCTCCAAGAGGGTTTATATAGTTTCTGCAGGGTGGGGGGAGCAAGAAGCTGTTATCTGCATAAGGTGGGGCAAGCTAACAGGATGTTTGCATAGCATGTTTACAGGGTGAAAGGGTCAAGGGCTCTGCCTCAATGTCCTGTTGCTAGGCAACCTGACTGTAAGATGATCTAGTTCCCTGTCTTATGGGGGTCTGTATTTTTCCACTAACTAGAGATTCTATCCTTGTCCCTGACACCTGCCCTCTTTTCCTGCCATCCCTTTGGAGCTACCTGTAATCCACAGCTCCTCTAGGCCCTCCTGGCTTTTGTGACTCCATTCTCAAACTCTTTCCTGTGGATGACACACCTCCCCCACTAGTTCGTTTTCTTCCTCACCTTCTGGCCTCCACAAAAGCCCTGTTACCAGCTGCAGAGTCTCTTCTCGGGCTTAGTCAGGCTAAGCCCCTGACCTCTGTTGAGTGTGCGATGACTTACTAACTGGCTTGTGTCTTCCTCTGGTCCTCCCTTGTTGGGGGTATTTGTACACTGTGTGAAGGTGCATTGCTGTGACTGGTGTGATAAAAAGCTGAATGACCAATAGCTAGGTAGGAGGTATAGGCAGGACTTCCGGGCAGAGAGAGAAAGGAGGAGGAGGAGGAGGAGGAGGAGGAGGAGGAGGAGGAGGAGGAGGAGGAGATAATCGAGGCATGGAGATGTCAACGAGACATGGAGGGAGTCCGATATACAGAATGAAAGGTAAAAAGGTCACATAGTTAAACGTAGATTAACAAAAGCAGGTTAGTTTAATTTATAAGAGCTAGTGGGACAAGCCTAAGTTAAGGCTGAGCTTTCATAATTAATAAACAGTCTCTGTGTCATTATTTATGAGCTGGCAGTCCAAAGAAAAATCTGACTACACTCCATGAGTCCTGGGGATGCCCATGACTACAGGTTGCAGTGACATCCCCCCCACCCAGTCCCCTCTCATCCATGGGATGATGTCTTCCACACCCTCTCACTCCCCATTGGGATGCCTTTAGAAAACCTCCAGTCTCTACACCTGCACCTGACCTGAAGGGCCCTAAATTTATTCACTTTGCAATCACATTTGGCCTCGATACCCCTTAGATAATCAATCCAAAGGGCCACCTAATGTCACCCTAGATCCTGTTGTTATTCAGGACCTTTACAAATACGTGAGCGATCGGGGAAATGGAAAGAGATTCCCCGTTCCCTATTTCTCTTTTCTCTACTCCAAGCCCTTTTTGATTTGCCTAGTCTCTCACCCCCCCCCCACATACTGTATAAATGTCCTGTTTCTTTAAGTTATCATTGATGGATCTGTAAGTTTGTTGCAAAGTGGAAGCGGGCAGCTGGACCTAGCAGGAGGGGAAGGAAGGAGGGGAGAGAGCCAAGGGGAAGACCAGCTGTGTGTGCACACCCACCCCGCACATCCCTTGCTCACTGGAGCATCTTTCGGCTTCCTCCTGCGGTGTCCATAGCCGGGGCTCAAAGGTTTCCTGTCTCTAAGCCTTCTTTGTTCCCAGCTCACTGGATTCAGGGTCTTTTCAGTGTCTTTTAGGTATGAGGGACACTGGACCATTGTTTTATGTTGTCCCACTTCAATTAAAAGCTGGCTCTGGGGTTGGGGTACGGCTCCCCCTCCTCTAGACCCAAGCATATTTGTTTAAAAGTTTCCTCCAGAATCTCTGTCCCATGTCAGGTGAGCCACCTGACTATGTGACAGAGGAAGGAGAGGAAACAAAATGAAGGAACAGACCTTTCCCAATGAGGACCACTCCTCATCTTATCTCTTTGGTTTTGGTTTAATTCTCTGAAACTTTTGCTAAGGTATAAATCTTACCTCAAGATTTGTAAGCATATTGGATATGATTAAAAACCTGTGAAATCTGTAACAAGGGGGTTAACCTGAAACTTGAAACTCTGGGGTTGATGGTTAAAAATCTATACATAGTTACCGGAAACATGTGGCTGGTCGCCATCTTAGCTGCTGTCCCCCACCAGGATGGGCAGCCACATGGCTGTCAACCATCTTTGCTAGGGTTGGAAAAGATGGAGTTTTGCCATGTGACTTCACTCCCATCTTGATTAAAAGTGACCAAACAGCATGAGCCAACCAAGGAAAACCAAGTCCTAGCTACTAACCCAAGCTAGAGGATTCCTCCACTGTTTTTTATCATGCTGATGAGCCTCTCCCTTATTGGCCTCACCCCACAGTTCCTTCTCTCTCCCTCCGGCCTCTTCAGTCTCTCTCCCTCCTCAGCAATAGGCCATCCAAACAAACCTGCTCAGGTGCCACTTTCAGCCCACTGCCAGCCCTTCCGCTTCTTGGTCCACTCTGTCATGGGACAGACATGTCCCCTTTACCTCCCCCTGCACTGTCTAAACCGGCCACAGTTCTCCCTTTGCGGGAGGTTGCTGGGACAGGTGCCTTGGTCAGGGTACACACCCCTGGTTGGGGAATATTAGTTGAAAATATGTTACATTTGTTTATGCTGTGCAACATTTGTTTAATGATGCAAAGACGTGTTGGCAGGCAGAGAGAATAAATAGGAGGAGAAATCTGGGAAGAGAGATCGAGGATCGAGAAAAGGAGAGGATGCTGGGCACCAACCACCCGACTACACAGCCAGACATGGAATAAGAAGGAAAGAAAAGCTATACAGAAATAGAGAAAGGTAAAAGCCCAGAGGCAAGGTAGATGTCTTTATTTGAGAGCTGGTTAGTAGCCCCCTCACCCCAAAATTCCAACTACAGGACCTAGAATAGAATTACAGTACCCCGGGGGCATCCTTGCTAGGAATCAATTTATAACTTGGCTCCTGGTCAGTCTCTGCAAGGCCATCCTTAAAGTGGTAAATTATGAAAAAAATCCAAGAGGTCATCCAGGACAAACATGAAAACCCACCTCAAATCCTAGACCATTTACAAGGGCCCTCTTACAATATACCAATCTGGATCCCAAGACCCCAGAGTGAAAACAATTCCTTATGACCTACTTCTCCCAGAGTTTCCCTAATATTACAGCCAAACTTAAATGTCTAGAGAAAGGAACTCTGACTCAATACGTGGAAGTCTTAGCTATGGCCTTCAAGGTGTACCATTAGAGAAACAAAGAAGCCTGAAAACAAAAATATCTGAGGCTACCTCAGGCTTTCCAGCCAGTCCTAGCAGCTGCCCAGGCTCCTGCCTCCCAAAGCCTGAGAATCTCCAGGTGTCCATTCAGATCCAGTCAGGAGGGTCACTGGGCCTCAGCCTGTCCTAACCCCTGTAAACCACCCGGACTATATCCAAGATACCGTTAAGAAAGGCATTGGGGTGTTGACTGCCTGCACGTCCCTCGTGGAGTGGAGACATCAGGCCCAGGTCACCCCAGCTGACCTCCCAGTCAGTCCATGGATAACTGAGGGGCCTGGGCTCCCTGGGCCTTACCACTGCTCTGACAGGAAGCTCAGGTAGCCATCGCAGTAGCACTGCGACCCATCTCCATCCGTCTGGACACCAAGGCCACTGTTTTGGTCCTGACAGAGTTTTGGGGACCCACCACTCCTCCCATTCCTCTATTGTCAGAGTAGGGGACAGAGTTACCAGCTATATTTTTAGGGATATCCTCCTTACCCACTCCTTCCTAGTAGAACCAACCTGCCTGGTCCCCTTGTTGGGAGGGGACCCCCTAGCTAAAGTAGGAACCTCTATTTCGTTTGCTCCCCCAATCCGCTTGACCCCAGGTTCACCAGCCATCACCTGCTCCTTCTCTAAATCACACAATCTGACACACCTTCTCCCGCACTGGCTTCCCAGGTGGATTCCTGAGTACAGCGCACCCCAAACCCCTCTGAGGCCAAACATCCTTCCCCTCTCATTCAATTACAAAACCCTTTCACTCCCATCCAGGGCGAAGGTGAGATGGAGCCCACCCTCCTGATTCTGGTCACTTGCAAAGGTTTGTCTTTCTGTTGTCTGTTTTCTGGTGTATCCATAAGTTTTGTTGTCAACACGGGAGCCAAGATGGAAATCGGTCAGGCTCAGGTGAATGTATGAATGATGGTGGCCACCGCATGTTTTGTTTCTGACTGGCCTTCTTTGAGTGTGTGAGCTTTCTGTGTTTTGTGTTTATTGGTTTTGTTTTTTCTTTCCCTGTCGCTGCCAGTTGCTGGCCACCAGCCACCACTGCTACACTGTCTGCTATGGATGCTTTGATGGCCAGTCCAGAATTGATCTCTGGGCTTTCTGTCCACTGGATTCAGTTTATGAAAGATAGGATTTAAAGACAATGCTTGTTTAATAAGGTGTTAAAGCTATACCTCCATGAATTCATACAGAAGAATGTAATTCTGGCCTCAGTCAAACTTCTTATACATGAATCAAATAAGTTAACCTTGGGGTCACCTATTACTGTCCTGTCTCCTCAACACCTGTCCCACCTTCTAACATACAAAGGTCCCCAAACACTACTCCCTTTCCAAGTTCTCTCTCTTCAGGTAGCATTGGTAGAGGATGCCATACTTGCTTTTCAGCCATGCTCATGTTTCAACATTTCAAACTGACTCAAACTGCTGATTTGATATCTAAGTTTGCTCTCCCCTCCTCTATTCCTTCCTACATACACCTGTCCAGGGTAGCTCTTACATATGCATGTTTAATGTCCAAGAGATATTTATACTTTTGTATGGCCCATGAGCTACCTCTAACCAACAGCCTGTCCTAATAGTCAGGAAATCGCTCTCTATCAGGCTGTCAAAGGCCAAATCAGTCTCTCACAACTCCCTTATCCATCTCTCCTTCACCAGGGCTTACCCTCAGGTCTGTTTTCTCTATGACCAAAAGGAAGATTGATGTAAAAAGTAGCCAGAAACGGACCTTGTTGGTCCTGCAAATACCATGGAACAAATCTTGGCCATCCTAATTGTGTGTCAGCTACAGAAAAACACTGGCCACATTGGAGAATGTTGGTTGTGTGTCCCTCCCAGGTCGAATACAACCACCATTCGTAGCCTTAGCCATCAGACTACTGGACTAGACCATGCCTCTGTTACCATCAGTTTTCATCTAAGTTCATCCAGGATCTCCAGCAGGTGGCTCAGACCATCCTTACCCTCCAGGGCCAAATAGACTCACTGTCAGGGGCTAATTGGATTTCAAAATTAGTGTTCCCTATCACAAAATTTATTGTAAATATTCTGGGAAAAAAAGTCTTTAGCTCGTAGGCCATACAAAAGTATAAATTGTGGGCTGGGTTTGGCCTGTGGGCAGTAGTGAAAGGATTTTGTGGTGAAAGAGTATCTTGGTGATGGGGGGCCAAGGAATGCCACAAAAAAATCACACCACTCAACAGACCTAATGCAAGAGATGTATTGGGAGAACACAGAATGGCTGCCTCTGAGTAGGGATGGAAACAGCGCCGGACCAAGTCATGATGGCGGGATTTATGGTGGGGGAGGGGGCTATGCAGCATTGCATAGGGAAAATACAGCAGTGGTGGTGTGGGCGCAAATCCTAGGAGGTGGGGTGGGGGGTGGGGAGCATCTGGAATGTGGCTGGTTCTTAGTTGATGAACATCCCACCCTTTTGCTTATTATGAAAGGTGAGGAAACAGGATGACTGGTGAGATAGGAGTGAAGGTACCATACTCTACTCTTTAGACTGCTTTCTGTTGTTTGGGGACACCAGCACCTCTGGGGACCCAAGAAAGCTGGAATGATGGCCAAGCCGGAAGAGCAGGTTGTTTCACTCACTGTCCGGGCTCCACGGGACCATCTGGGGCTAGGGAAATGCAGGCCATATTGGAGTAGTCTGCAGTCTTTCATTGATGGGAAATCTGCTGAAACAGATAATAGATTAGGGATAAAAGGTAAAGTTAAGGAGGTTAGGAAAAAGTTCTTATATTGGGTGTACACTTAAAACTTTCAAACCCACAGTCCTAGTAGTTGGTGGAGGGGAGTCCCAAGGATCAGGGAAAGGGGGAGAGATCTGATCGTCAGGAAAAGGCATGTGGGGAACTTAGGAGTGCTTGTCTAGAGTCCACTTGACCTTCGAGAGGTGGATCCAGGTTGATTCTCTGAAGCTTACATGAATGTTTTTGTTTACAAAAAGAGGTAAAAGTTTTAGCTGTGTTAACATTAACACTGTTTGTAATCTGTACTGAAATCCACATGGTAGAACAGGCAGTAGACTCATGCCTTTGAATCATAGTAAAAGCTTGGGAACCCCAAAATGATTACGGGTTAAAAGCATCTGTGAGTTTACCCTTTCAGAGTCTGGTAGCGAGGCAAACTGCTTGTCTTCCTCAGCTGGAGACCTAGTACTATAGGAAAGCAAGGCCTGAGGCCTGATATGGCAGTTGTAGCCTTGGGGAAGGAGTTGGAAAACTTGCTGTTGTTAAAGCTACAGTTAGTCAATATCATCAGAGATCTGAGAAGGATAAATTATAGCAGGAGGTATAATCCAAATGGCCTGTGTATCAATTAAAATGACAGAGACTTACCCACTACCTAGATGGTTGTCCTAGGTTCCAGTGGTCTCGATGGCTTCATGGGGGCAGTGGTCCTAGTTCTTCAGCTGTCGTAGAGGACAGCATTTCATCTTCAGCTGCCACAGAGCAGCATCGGCCTTCGACTGCCAGACCCAGGTCTGAGAGATTTTCTTGTGAAGAAGGAACTTGGGGGAATGACCTTGCTCTGACCGGGCAGAGTAGGGCAGTCACCCCAACAGTGTCCACAGCTTGGGCAGAGTCCTGGCAGTAGGTGAGGCATGGGGTAGTTTTGCCCAGTGGTTAGTGTTACCACAATCCAGGTGGAGTCGTTGTACCCCATCTATCTTTTGTGGAGACCGTAGGGCTCCCACTAGGAAGGGGGATGTCTGTAAGGGCCTGCACTTACTTACCGGGCCAAGGTCACCTCATGAAACCAGGCTTGAGCTGGAGGGGCAAAGCAAGACCAGGCTGTGACCCTTTTATTGAGAGCACTCAAACTTTTTATATCTTTATTAAAAACAAAATATGATGGCAATTGCCAGAATCAATACAGCTGTAGTTGCCATGATACAGTGATGTTTGTAAGTTATACAGGGTACACAAGATTGATGTCCAAGACCAATTGTCCTGTCAAGCTTCCATGTTTCCTTGACTACTAAGGGATCATACAGAGAAACACACAGCAGCCTGAATGCTTCACTGCCTGAGGGAGTGCATCTGTCTCTCAGGAACTGGAAGGCACAATGTACCCCAGGATCCAGGGACTAACCTGAAAAACCTATGATGCATGCCTGTCAAGGCAGCTAGGCCAGGCCACCTCCATGGTTACCGGCACATGTCTGTCATGGGGAATTTTTCATTAAACATTTTAAATACCAGATTCAGCAGATCTCTGAAGAGTTTGAGGACCATCTACCAAGTATACCTGAGTTTAGGATTAACCTTGAAAACACATTAACTTATACATTTTCATTATCTTTAACAGTTTATAAATAAGTTAGTATCTTATAAAGATTAAGATTTTGCAGATTTATCCCCATTAAGTTTGGGCCTTAAAAATTTGAGTTGAAGATTTAACTGAATTACCTGTAGCATCAAAATAAAACTTTAAACCATAAAAACAGTCCATAGAGAGACTGGGAACTTTCCTCATCTTTTTTATAGTGTACCATTATAGAATATTACAGTTTATTTGCATGACTTAGTTTATCCAAATAGCTAAAGCTTAACAAAGTGAGCAAAGACAAAGAAGCTAGACAACTATTACTGTGAACCTGGGTAGACTGTAGGAATTTATAAATTTTTTATATCAAATATACACCTTATTTATCACACATATGTTTGATTGATAAATTTTCTAGAAGCCTGGTATTGAATGGGTAGCAAAATATAAGTCTTTAAGTCAGCTTTTTTTTTTTTTGCTTTTTTGAGACAGGGTTTCTCTGTGCAGTTTTGGAGCCTGTCCTGGATCTTGCTCTGTAGACCAGGATGGCCTCAAACTCACAGAGATACACCTGACTCTGCCTCCTGAGTGCTGAGCACCACCACCACCCAGCTTTAAGTCAGCTTTTGTTAATCTGAGTAGATCTTTATAACCTTAAAAAATTAATCATCATGCAAAAATCTATACAAATCCAAAGTGTTTGGAGACCTGCTGTTGTTTCCTTAGTCCAAAAGGGAGATCCAGTGATGGGTAGAGAGCTCAGTAGGATCGAGCAGTTTTATAATTGTTGCTTTATGTACCGTGTGGTCATCTTAAGATGATGAAGTCACATGACATGTACTCTTTAACCTTAGTAAAGATGGCTGCCAACCATGTAGTTGCTATTTAAAATATCTACTTTTTTAGATCTATTTTTAAACACACATTGAATCTAAGTTATGTATACAGTATATTCTAAACATGGGCTGAATCACCTATATAATATGTAAACATTACCTATGTATAGACATTTTAATTGTAAGTCTTTAGTGATAAATTTTAAGCCAAATTTTGTTATAGATTTCATAGATTTTAAAACATACCCAGTGAACTCACAAATCTTGAGACAGAGTTTACAGCATGTCTTAGAGATTTTCTGAGAGCAGAGCGCAGAGGAATCATAGCGATAAGACTTTTAGGAGTGGGAAGTTAGGGAAGTGCACAGCAGGGCAGAGTTTAGATATGAGAGATTTGGGGACCATTTGTCTGTGCACTGGCAGTTGTTAGGATTTGTGAGATTTGGAGATCCAGTGTGCCAGTTTTTGCCTATTGATCTGTACTGAGGCCAAGCTGTTTGTAGTTCAAGAAGGAGAGAGAGGGTCAAAAAATAGAACTCCACTGAAGGGAATTTCTATAAGATCCAAGATATAGCCGAGAGCAGAAGCTACAGGACTGCAGGCTGGAGTATAGACATTCCTTAGTGGGACAGCAGGCTGGAGTGTAGATGGCTTAGTGGGACTGCAGGCTGGAGTGTAGATGGCTTAGTGGGACAGCAGGCTGGAGTGTAGACATTCCTTAGTGGGACAGCAGGCTGGAGTGTAGATTTCTTAGTGGGACAGCAGGCTGGAGTGTAGATTTCTTAGTGGGACTGCAGGCTGGAGTGTAGATTTCTTAGTGGGATGCAGGCTGGATTGTAGAGATTCCTTAGTGGGACTGCAGGCTGGAGTGTAGAGATGCTTAGTGGGACTGCAGGCTGGAGTGTAGATTCCTTAGTGGGACAGCAGGCTGGAGTGTAGATGGCTTAGTGGGACAGCAGGCTGGAGTGCAGAGATGCTTAGTGGGACAGCAGGCTGGAGTGTAGATGGCTTAGTGGGACAGCAGGCTGGAGTGCAGAGATGCTTAGTGGGACAGCAGGCTGGAGTGTAGAGATTGCTTAGTGGGACAGCAGGCTGGAGTGTAGATTCCTTAGTGGGACAGCAGGCTGGAGTGCAGAGATGCTTAGTGGGATGCAGAATGGAGTATAGAGATGCTTAGTGGGACAGCAGGCTGGAGTGTAGATGGCTTAGTGGGACAGCAGGTGGGACTGAGGTTCTGGCGGGGGTGGGGGGGAGAAGGCAAGAGAAAGCTAGCTGAGCAGGGGACAAGGGAGACACTAAGTCTTTAGTAGAGATACCCAAATGGGTATAGCAGGCCAGAGCCAAGAGATGTAACCCAAGTGCCCAGGCGGGAGCCTCGGGAGGTGCAGAAGGTTCTAGGAGCTGGAGAGACACTTATGGCATCAGCAAGGAGAAATGGAGGGGAGAAGTAGCTGAGAAGGCGGACTCTAGAATTTGGGGTCCAATTTGATGGATGGCAGGAGTCAGAAGAAACAAATGTTCTGTACATACCTCAGGAGAGTCAGATCAGCAGCCTGGTTCAGAGTGGCTGAGTTCCTTTGGAGGAAACTCATTTATGCCACTCTTGAGGTTTTGGCACCAGATGAATGAAAAAAAAAAAAAGAAAGAAAGAAGGAAAGAATAAGGAAGGGCCTGACTGCTCCTAGGTATGGTGGAGGAGAAGGTTTACTGTAGATAAAAGGGAGAGCGTAGCCAGAGGCAGGGACATCTCGGAGTGTCCAGAGTGAACATGACTCTGAGCTGGGCCCTGTGAGGAGAGGGGAATGGGAAGAGGGGAGAGCCAGGAGAGTAAAGGGTAGATGTGTTGGGAGGCGTGCAGCCTAGTCTCAGATCAGCATATGACTCCTGTCCAACAAGTTTCCTGGGGACAAGGCACCTGGAAATGGGCTCTCATTTGGCAAAGACCATCAGTCCACAGGACAGCATAGGAATTTGCAAAATTTGTGCAGGTGGCAGGCTCTTTTCTCTCTCATTATATTGGTGACTCTTTGGGTGGGTTTTAGTTTTACTTTGTCATTAACACATGCCATAGCTGTAATTTTTCCTGGGAATTCTCTCTTTCTTGAACATTTTCCCATAAGATTCAACAGGAGGCTAAAGCTTCTCAAATCTCTTATCTGGAGTTACTAACTACAACTCCCAATCCTGGGAACTTTTCAGACTCAATAGTTAGGTACATATGAGAAAACAACACTTTGACTATTAACCATATCTCACAGTTCTGGAAAGGAGATTAGGGCATGCATACACAGACTAGGGGAAAAGCCTCAGGAACACACATAGTGCCAACTGTTGAGAGTAAGTTCCCTGGACACCAACCATAGAACCATTGGTAGGATCTGGTATGATTCAAGAGGAAAAAATACAATGCAAAATGTGGGATGGATAGATCCATCTTTACCATGCATAGGGGCTTCTATTGGTAGAAGTATGGTATAGTGTGATGGGAAAAGAGTGCTTTATCAAGGTCTGCCTTTTACAGAGAGATTGAGACATGGGACCCTCTTGTAGAAAAGAGGGCTGTGCCGGGCGGTGGTGGCGCACGCCTTTAATCCCAGCACTCAGGAGGCAGAGCCAGGCAGATCTCTGTGAGTTCAAGGCCAGCCTGAACTACCAAGTGAGTTTCAGGAAAGGCGCAAAGCTACACAGAGAAACCCTGTCTCGAAAAACCAAAAAAAAAAAAAAAAAAGAGGGCTGTAGGGCTGGAGAGATGGTTCCGAGGTTAAGAGCACTGGCTGCTCTTCTAGAGGTCCTGAGTTCAATTCCCAGCAAACACAGGTTGGCTCACAACCATCTGTAATGAGATCATGTGCCCTCTGGTGCCTCTTCTGGTTTGCAGGCACACTGTATACATAATAAATAAATAAATAAATATTAAAAAAAGAAAGAAAGAAAAGAGAACCGTATAAAAACACACCTTGCAATTGTGAAAGAATTGTCTAGGTTTGAATATTGCCCTTACGGCATTGTGCCCATGTCTATTACTTTTTAACTTTGTAGCTGCCAGCTGTAAGCGCTGTGAGAGCAGGATGTGTCTGGCTTGATATTTAGTTAAGACTGCAAAAATGCTGAACTCCATGTCTTGAATAAGGTTATACAGGGGGTGGAAAGGTGTATCTGGGGCAGGGGAACAATGGGGCTTTTATAGTGATCACAATGTATTAAAGTCAAAAATAGAAGCCAATAATAGAGCTGTTCATATAATCTTGGTAAGAAAAACTCTAAATATAAATAAAGATGTCCTGGGCTATTCAGGGCCACTTGAGTGTAATCCACTTGGTGGTCAGTAGTTTTCCTGGTGCTGACGCCCCTTCTCCATCTCAGGACCTGGACCCCAGCATAGATGAAAAAGGGCCAGGTAACCAGAATGACTGGATTATATAGGGAAGGACATCTGGGGGAGCAGGAAGAACAGAGAGAGAGCTTGGAGATAGGAACTTTTTCAACTCTGACTATACATAGAGGATGCTATAGGAGAGGGTTGAGAGATCACCAGCCAGCGAGGAGTGTGTGCCTGGTGTGTGCATGCTGTGGCTGGCCTGCTCCTTTACTTTATTCTCCCCGCTCCTGATAGGTTTGGCTCCTGGCTTCCACTTTGTAACAAACTTATAGATCCATCAACGATAACTTAAAGACCGGACATTTACACATTGGGGTCAGGGAGACCAGACCAAAACAAATGTACTGGATCAGAGAAAAGATAAATAGGGAATGGGTAATCTCGCTCCATTTCCCTGATTGTACATGGTGTTTATAAAGGTCCTGAATAATATTGGAATCTAGGGTATGAATTTGTTATCTAAGGGATATTTGAGGCCAAATTTGGCTGCAAAAGTGGATAAATTTGGGGCTCTTCAGGTTGGGTGCCAGGTGGAGAGGCTGGAGGCCTTCTAAAAGGCATCCCAAGGGAAAGCCAGAAGGTATGGACAACACACCACACTCAAAGGGGGTCAGGGGCTGATAGCCCTAGCAGACTCAGTGCCTGGTACCAAGGCTTTTGAGTAAAGCCAAAAGGTGAACAACCAAGCTCAAGAATGAAGCTTCACTCAATGGAAGGGTCGGGAGTGGGGTGGGTGAAGAGGGTGGCCTTAAAGACCATAGCTAGGGTACCTCCACCTCCAAAAATACCAGAGGTGTGCTGAAGGATCAACCGTCACTTCTTTGGACTCAGGGAAGCATTTACACCAACTGAGAGGGATCACTTAGCAATTGCCAGTGATGGATGGAGGGCCAAGTGATGGGTGAGCTGGAAGATGAGTCTGTTGTGGGTGGAGCAGATGGGCAGGGCCCAGTGTGGCTCACCGGAGGGGGCCACAAACATCAGGAAAGCAGATCCTGGTTATGGCACCAATGAAAGAGTTTGTGGTGAAAGGGTGTCTTGGCAATGGGAAGGGTCAAGGAATGCCACAAAAATCACACCACACAACAGACTGGACACAAGTATTGTTCGAATCTTAGATGGTCTTTTAATAAAAACAAAAAAACAAAAAAGAGCCAGATATCAGGGTGAAAGCTGAAAGATCAGAGAAGCAGAGCAGCCAGCCACTAGTTCTTACCTCTATGAAATCCTCAGCCTAAGAGAGTGAGATTCTATATCCTCACGCCTTATATACCTTTCTCTGCCCTGATGTCACTTCCTGGGATTAAAGGTGTGTGTGCTTCCCAAGCAAAGGCATGAGATCTCAAGTGCTGGGATTAAAGGTGTGTGCCACCACTGCCTGACCACTGTGTCTAATCTACTGGCTGGCTCTGTCCTCTGATCCTCAGGCAAGTTTATTAGGGTACAGAATATATCATCTCACACAAGGGATGTACTGGGGAGGGGGTCACAAAATGGCTGCCTCTGAGTGGGGATGGAAAGAATGGCAGACCAGGTCAAGAGGAAACAGTGGGCTTTATGGGGTGGGTAGGGAGCATGCGCATAGGAAAATTACAGTGATGACTGTGAGGGTGGAAATGTGTCGCATTGACTGTTAGTGACGATGGCGCCCTTGGTGCTGAATCCTTGAGGGTGGCGTGAGTAGTGGGGGGTACCTGGTTCTGGAATGTGGGTGATTCTTAGTTGACTGACAAATAGCGTGAGAGGACCTGTCGTTTGTTTTCTTTAAAACAGGGTCAGTGTGTCTGCGCCAGCTCTCCTCTGCTTTCTCAGATTCCCTTTCATCAGCCCTCTGTTAGACGAGCTTGTTTGACCGGGAGCAGTGGACGGTCTGGAAATCCTGAAATGCTTAACTTGAGCCTTATAACATTTTTAACTCTGCATTCTCTCCCTTCTCCCTTTTCATTCTCCTCCTGAAATAGGCAGTCAGGACCTCAGCCCATGAAGTACCGCCTAGCTCCCCCTTGCATTAGGGATGGAAGACAAAGGTCATGTAGGTCTTGCTCGCTGCTACTCTCTTGCTTGGTTTGGGGATATGGCACACTCTTTTTACAAAAAGAACTTGCCTCGCTGACTTACTTTTGCCTTGTTTGGGTATTCCTTCGTGTAACACTTAGATTAGTTTTTTTTTATCAACTGTTTTCCAGCATTTGCTATAGAAGAATAATTCCTAATGGTTGACATACTAGTTCCTGTTAGTGTGGTGGTTTGAAAGAAAATGGCCCCCCAAGGGAGTGGCACTATTAGGAGGTGTGGCTTTGTTGGAGTAGGTGTGGTCTCATTGGAGGAAGTGTGTCACTCTGGAGGCGGGCTTTGAGGTCTCGTATATGCTCAAGCCACACCCAATGAGATCGTTCACTTCCTGTTGCCTACAAGACATAGAGCTCTCAGTTTCCGCACCATGTCTGCCTGCATGCCACCCTGTCCCACTGTAATGATAATGGACCAAACTTCTGAACTGTAAGTGAGCCAACACAATTAAATGTTTTCCTTTATAAGAGTTGCTGTGGTTATGGTATCTCTTCACAGCAATAGAAACTATAATGAAGACAGTTTTAGGTGGCTAACTAGAAATTAGCATGCTTGACTGCTATTTTCAATGGATCCCATCCTTCATAATCAGCTTTAGGCATCACCTCTGTATTAATTTTCACACTAATTTTGCTCATGAAAAATAGTGATAAGAAAAAGAAAGGAAACATATCACTGTTGCCTCTCCAAGGACATACCTATAATCCCCAAACATGGGAGGCAGAGGCCAGAGGACCAGGAGTTCAAGGCCAGTCTTAGCTTAGTGAGTCAGAGGCTATCTTGGATGTGGGACTATCTCTGAATAACACCCCTCCAAATCCAACCCTACCCCCAAAACAAAAATAAATGCGTACTTATAAGATTGTTTCTCTTTGGAATTTGAAACACCATGTAGAAGAAGTAAGACAACATCACAACTTCCCCATCCTTAAAGTTTAACTAACACATGATGAGACAGCTGTAGGTCAGACAGAAGGGCAAGGTGAGGGTGGCAAGGCTTTGCTGAGGCTCCTTAAGAGATGGCGACATCCTCCTACGGAACATAGCTTTTAAACAGATTCATTTTTATTATTTTCTTCTTTTAATTCTTTATTTCTTTTAATCTTCTCTGTCAAATGATTTTTGGTCAAAAATAACGAGATCTGAGTTGTATCTCTGGCCCTGAGTGGAGGGTGGAGAAATTACATTCTAAATTACCCAAAGATCACAAGATAACTACCTAGTTTGAGGCTTTCTGGTAAAAATATACAACTGTCACCTCTTTCAATAAGAATTAATTCAAATGGCCTGTCAGTCATCTAGACAGGAAAATGCTCCACAGGGGGCTGTCTCTGTTCTGGAGACTTAAATAAATCTTATAAGCCTGTTTTAAAACATAGATTGACACCTTGTGCTCTCTAACATAGAAAGTGGTTTCCTTTGTGGAGGTCCCTTTGGCCATGGCTCGTTCTCCTCTCTGAGGGTGCCTTATGTTATTCTGTAATAAGCTCTGCCTGTCTTCTACATTGTACTCTGCATTATACCCGCCTGAGTTCATTCATGAAATTACAAGGGAGCAGGACTGAAGGGAGGCTGGTGCAGGGTTTCTAGCCCAGTTGCCATCTGAGCTCCTTTGTCTTCACAAAGGTAAGTTGTGACTCTCCTGCCCTGATCTGAAGCCGCGGTAGCACAGAAAGAGAAAAGGGACATGAGAGGGGAAAGACACTCCTGCCCCTGGACTCTAGTTCACCATCCCTGCTGACTGAGGGTCAAGAAGCTTCAGCACAACTGATAAAGCTAAAATTGCTTGAGGGTGTGAATCCCAGGGAAGTGAGGAGAAAGACCATGGGCCCAAATCATCATGGCTAAATTAACTAAAGCAAGATTTTTTATTTGTGTACGTGGACTGCCTCCCCCTAAAGTGGGGTTCAAGAGGTCAGCACTGGACATGGGGAAGACAAGGTTTTTATGGCTCAGGGGTAGGGGGTTTCTATGTGGGGACTTGGGGGGGCAAATAGATGGGGTTATAGGAGCAGAACTTAAGAATAACAAATTGGTCATAACGAACTTTTGAAACAAAGATGTAGTCGATCTTTCTTTGGACCACTAGCTCCCAAATAATGACTTGGAGACTTATTATTAATTATAAAAGCTTGGCCAGCTGGGTGGCAGTGATGGCACACGCCTTTAATCCCAGCACTTGGGAGGCAGAGCCAGGCGGATCTCTGTGAGTTCGAGGCCAGCCTGGTCTATAGAGCAAGATCCAGGACAGGCACCAAAACTATATAGAGAAACCCTGTCTCGAAAAACCAAAAAAAAAAAAAAAAAAAAGCTTGGCCATAGCTTAGGCTTGTCCCACTAGCTCTTAAAACTTAAATTAACTTGTTTATATTAATCTACATTCTGCCATGTGGCTCATTACCGCTCCTCCATACTGTATACCTGACTTCCTCTGAGTCTCACTGGAAAGACTCTCACTCTCCCTGGAAGTCTCACCTACCCTCTCCTGCCTGGCTGTTAGGCATTCAGCTCTTTATTAAACCAATCAGAAGGTGCCTTACTCAGGTGAGGTAAAACAGACAGATCTTCACAGTGTACGAAAAGATTACCCCACAGTACAAAGGCATAATTACAAGGTTGTTACAAGGTGGTCATAGTAACCTTTTGAAACAAAGACACGGTTGCCATTTCTTGAAACAGACAATCCAGAACCATAGTAGTTAAGGTTACAGGTGGGGTATAGCCCAATCCTTGAGAAACAGAGGTTTAACCATAAACAGGAATGAACATTGTTTGTCTTTACGATGACTCCAAGATGGAGGCAGGCTGGTGTAGCTAGAGTTTTCCTGCCTGGCCCACAGTCAGGACAAATCTCTCTCACCTGCCAGTCCCACAGCCACTCAGACCCAACCAAGTAAACACAGAGACTTATATTGGTTACAAACTGTATGGCCATGGCAGGCTTCTTGCTAACTGTTCTTACAGCTTAAATTAATCCATTTTCATTAATCTATACCTTGCCACATGGCTCGTGGCTTACCGGCATCTTCACATGCTGTTTGTCATCGTGGCGGCTGGCAGTGTCTCTCTGACTCAGCCTTCTACTTCCCAGCTTTATTCTCCTCCTTGTCCCGCCTATACTTCCTGCCTGGCCACTGGCCAATCAGTGATTTATTTATTGACCAATCAGCAACACACTTGACATACAGACCATCCCACAGCAGGCTGGTTCATCAAGAGACTGTATGTTTTTTCAGAATATGTCTCTGTAGGTAGATTTTTCTGTCCCGCCAGCCAGCTCCCAAATCATGACATGTAGACTTCTTATTAATTATGAAAGCTCAGCTGATAGCTTAGGCCTGTTTCTAACTAGCTCTTGTAACTTAAATTAACACATTTCTATTAACATGTTGTCTCATGGCTCATGGCTTGTTACCTCATCTTCTGCATGTCCTGCTTCCTCCTTGACTCCTCGTGACTCAACCCTTCTTCCCAGCATTCTCTTTGCCCCGAAAATCCTGCCTAGCTATTGGTCATTTAGCTTTTTATTAGATCAATCATAGTGACATACCTTCATACAGTGTAAAGGAATATTCCACCACACATCTCAAAACAAGGATGTAAAAGACAACAAATGAACTGTGCTTACTCAGGGCCAGGATGCCCATAACCTTGAGTTTTACCATAATCAGCACACCTCTCTCATCGTTAAATCTAAACATTGCATCTCACGACCACCTTAATCAGCATTTTCCTGCTGCTGACGAGTTGCACAGAGGCAGAAGCTGAACGTGTTCACAATTAGGCTCTTGTTGTAATTCCCTGCCAGGACAGAAGATGGGCATCACTGCTGGAGGAATAATGGGTACTGCTTCACAAGAGGTGCTGAGCACCATCTCCATCTAACCCACAGCCTCTGTGGAGGAAAACTCTGCTGCTGGAGGAGGAGTAGATGTCCACAGTGTTTTCAAAGAGGTCTGAAAGCCACCCTCATCCATGATGGCCTGGTACATGGGATTTAAGCTGCCAAAGCCTCAGACAAGGCTGAGCCTGCCCTTTTGTGGCGTCCAACTCTGACGAGCCCATGCATGTCAAGTCTGTGGGAGCTCTTTATACAAGTCAACCCCATTAAGGTTGATGATGGCAAGAACCTTGAGGAATGGGCAGGCCTCTGGGAAAGTGATCGGGAGAGGAGCCCCTGAAGAGTGGGTGGTTGTAGTTGTGTAGTTGTTAAGGACTACGACAATATAAGGCCAAGGATGTCATCAAACATGACTTCAAATGCAAGTACTTCCAACGCAAGACATGAACACATTTAAAAATTGGGTTCATCCTCTGAAAGAGAGAGAGAAGTGAATATCTATGACGGTTAATCCTGATGGTCAACTTGATTGGGTCTGGTATCAACTAAGAAATAGACCTCTGGGCTAGTATGGTCTATGAGGACGTTTCCAGGAAAGATTAACTGAAGGGGGAAGTCTCTCCCCAAGAGTGGGCAGCCCCTGGCGGCCCCTAGACACCGCTGAGGTCAAAGAGTAATGCTGTTCCTTTGGCTCCACTTCCTGCTGTTCAGTGTGTCTGTTCAGTGTGTCTGTCTCACTGTTCTAGGGAACCCAGGCTTCAAATAGTGTCTGCCGCACCGGGGGGGGGGGGGCAGGGGTGCCTCCTGCAGAAGCCTGAAGAGTTCCCTTCTCCTTCGTGGGCCTCTATTCAGGCAAAACCAGGATCCTTGGCTTCAACACAGACAGTAATTTCAGGACAAACCAGTATGAAGCAGAGTTGGGGTTTATTAAAAGACATTTGTAACATAGGCGTTAAATGCGGGAATTAGCAGAGAGAGGCTTAGGGGATAGTTCAGTTGGTAAAGTGCTTGCTGTGGAAGCATGAGGATGCAGGTTTGACCCCTAGAACCCCATAAAAACGCTGAGCGTGGTGATGTGCTCTTGTGATCTCAGCGCTGGGGAGATGGACACAGGTGAATCGTTGGTTTACTGGTCAGCTGTCCTAGCCTACTTGGTGAGCTCCAGGTCAATGAAAGACCCTGTGGAATCATACCTGAGGATGACCTCTGGCCTTCACACACATGTGTATACACATGTATGGATGTATGTGTGTGTGTGTGTGTGTGTGTGTTAAAGTGCAGACACACACACACACACACACACACACACACACACACACTCATAGAAGAAACTTGGATCTTGGTCCCTATCATCCAAGAAACTTGGGTTAGAACATGATAATCCCAATTCTCAGCCTCCCAAACAAAAGGGGGATGCCCAATCTTTCACCTTCACTTTGATTCCTCTCAAATATATCTTTCATAATTGGAATGCATTTGATCTCCAAACCTTAGAGAGGAAAACATTAATTTGGCCTTCATAGGCAATGTAGCCAAACAATTTCAATTAGATGTCAAGGAAAATGATGAATAGCTGACAGCTCTTGATCAGGGGCCCAATAAAAACCCCAGTGCCTTCTGAGAGCCCACAGAAAGCCATACACAATGCACTCTCCCTCTTTCTATTCTGTTCTTACTGATATTCTAAACAACTGACCTCTGACTGCTGGTAGGTAATGATGTCAGTGGACTCACATGGCCAAACATTTCATGCACCCTTTATCCTGTCGATGGAATGAGTTACTCTTTTTTTTTAAATTTATTTTATAATTTAATTTAATTTTACATGTCAGCCATGGATTCCCCTGTTCTCCCTCCTCCTGTCCCCCCCCTTGCCCCAGCCCACCCCCCCATTCCCATCTCCTCCAGGGTAAGGACTCCCCTGGGGATTCAGCTCAGCCTGGTAGATTCAATCGAGGCAGGTCCAGTCCCCTCCTCCCTTCGCCCAGGCTGAGCAAAGTAAAGTGTCCCTGCATAGGCCCCAGGCTCCAAACAGCCAGCTCATGCACTAAAGACAGGTCCCATCCCATTGCCTGGGGGCCTCCCAAACAGTTCAAGCTAATCAACTGTCTCACTTATCCAGAGGGCCTGATCCAGTTGGGAGCTCCCCAGCTTTTGGTTCATAGTTCATGTGTTTCCACTAGTTTGGCTATTTGTCCCTGTGCTTTTTCCAATCATGGTCTCAACAATTCTCACTCATACAATCCCTCCTCTTTCTCCCAGAGCTCCACCTGGGGCCTGGCCATGGATCTCTGCATCTGCTTCCATCAGTCATTGGATGAGAGTTCTAGCATGACAATTAGGGTGTTTGGCCATCTGATCACCAGAGTAGATCAGTTAAGGCTTTCTCTCGACCATTGCCAGTAGTCTATTGTGGAGGTATCTTTGTGGATTTCTGTGGGCCTCTCTAGCACTTTGCTTTTTCCTATTCTCATGTGGTCTTCATTTATCATGGTCTCTTTTTCCTTGTTCTCCCTCTCTGTTCTTGATCCAGCTGGGATCTCCCACTCCCCTAAGCTCTCTTTCCCTTGACCCTTGCCCTTCATTACCCCCCCCCCCCCCGTCCAGTTTGCTCATGTATATCTCATCCATTTCTCTGTTGTTGGGTGATCCCCGTGTCTTTCTTGGGGTCCTGTTTTCTAGGTAGCCTCCCTGGTGATGTGAGTAGCAGTCCAGCCATCCTTGTTCCACATCTAGTATCCTATGAGTGAGTACATACCATGTTTGTCTTTCTGAGTCTGGGTTACCTCACTCAGGATGATTTTTTTCTAGATCCATCCATTTGCCTGCAAACCTCATGATGTTTTTCTCTGCTGAGTAGTACTCCATTGTGTATATGTACCACATTTTGTTTATCCATTCTTCAGTTGAAGGGCATCTTTAGGACTTCCCTAGAGAAGCCTGCGTGTATTCTTCCTTTATCGAGATGAGACCTAGTGAGAAAACTTGGGGCCCAGTGATCTTCAGCGCCTCACAGAATCCTACAGCGATGGCCACGATCACCTCTCCCAAAGACACAACGATTCAGTCCTTAAAGGCCTGCCCACTCACTCCAAGTTTGGGCCACCAACATGTCAGGCAAGGCAATCAGCCTCATCCCCAACTAAAACCAGGTTAAAGAGCTGTCATGTTTTTCCAGACTGAAGACAGTATCTTTTCCTGGCTTGAAGCCTGAGAAGAACTTCAATTTAATTAACCGTGAATTCATCTGTTGTGGGCTTTCGCATGCTGTAGTAGTCCACTGCTGGATGTTGAAATGATTCCTTGATTTGGCCTTCAGCAAAGCTCTTCAAATCATTAGTGGTCCCTGTGGTGATATTTTCTTTGTACTCTAGCAAATAAAGCTTGCCTGAAGATCAGAGAATGGAGCTAGCCATTAGTTAACCATAGAGGTTTGGAGGTCTGTACAGACAGACAGAAGGTGATATGGCTGGGTGGAGGGAGGAGTGTAAGGCGGCAGAGACAGGCGCTTATCCCTTTTCAGTCTGAGGATTCCTAGAGGTAAGAAGTTTCCCAGTGGCTGCTGCTCTGCTTCTCTGATCTTTCAGCGTTCACCCTGATATCTGACTCAGGGTTTTTATTACTAAGACCAATTAGAATTCGTGTTACAGGCCCCTCCTTTGTTTCCCAGACCCCTCAATCTGCAGCTAAACCTCTAGTAACTAAACATTATCTTTATTTCTCTAGAAGTCCCCAGTACCCCAGAAATGTGGAATGTGTTCAATCCAGTGGGAAACTAGGGAGATAGTTTAGCTGGTAAATGCCTCTGCACAAGCACGAGGACCTGAGTTTGGTTCCCCAGCGTCCGAGGAAAAGCTGTCATGACTGAATGCATCTGCAACTCCAGATGGGGTGGCAGAAACAGCTGGATCACGGGAGCTCACTGACCCCAGTCTGAGCTGAATTGATAAACTCCAGGTTCGGTGAGGAGCCCTGATTCAAGTGATAAAGTGGAGAATGATTGAAGAAGACACCCAACATTTAATTCTGGCCTCCACACACACAGACATGTACATGCCTGCATGTACACTTGTACTCACACATGCACACACCCACATGAACATGTGCATATATTACACACACACTAAATAGTTAGAAAGCCACAGAGGAAGCCATATCTCTGGCCTCCACATGCACACACATACGTGCACACTGCATCTGTATACATGTGCTCACACCCACACAAACATGCACAAATTGTTTTAGATTTATTTTTATTACTTTTAATTGTGTGTGTGGGTGTGTGTATGTGAGTGCAAATGCCTACAAAGGTTAGAAGGAGTTGTTAGATACTCTAGAGCTGGAAATACAGGTAGTTTATGAGCTGCCCATGTGGGTGCCAGGAATTGAACCTGGATCCTTTCTAAGAATAGTACACAACTCTTAACCCCTAAGCCATCTCTCCCGCCCCAGGCACACATTTTTGTTTAAAGAATTAATCTGAGTGAGGCTGTCAGTCACCTGGACAGGAAAACACCTTTTAGGAAGCTATTCTGGGGACTTTATAAAAGCCTACCTAAAAATGTAAGTTGACACAACTTCTCTCATTATTATTCACTCTCACCTTATACTTTATATTATTCTGTACCTTACATTATTGAGAGCACCTTATGTTATTCTATAATTTGGTATGTCTGTCTTTTACAGTACAGTCTGTGTGTTATGTCTCCTCTGAACTCATTTGCTGGAGATGGAAAAGAAAGGGAGCCTAGGGGAGGCCAGAGCAAGACTCCGGTAACAGTTTCATGGGGCTTCTGAAAACAAAGTAACTCAAACTGGGTGGTTTAAAGTAACAAATGCTTACCATCAGCGGGTCTAGACCCTGCAGACATGCTAATGTCTCCTTGAGGATTTAATCCAGTGGTTTGACTAGACTTGCTTCATTCCTAAGGATATAAAGATATGTGCCACTGTCTCAGTTAGGGTTTCTGTTGCTGTGAAGACATCATGACTACGGCAACTCTTATAAAAGAAAACATTTAATTGGAGCTGCCTTACGGTTTCAGAGGTTTAGTTCTTTATCATCATGGTGGGAAGCAGGGCAGCATGCAGGCAGATGTGGTGCTGGAGAGGGAGCTGAGAGCTCTACATCTGGATCCACAAGCAGCTGGAAGAGAGAGCCACACTGGGTCTGGCATCTGAAACCTCCACAGTGACACACTTCCTCCAACAAGGCCGCACCTACTCTAACAAGGCCACACCTCCTAATAGTACCACTCCCTATGAGCCTATGAGGGCCAGTTACATTCAAACCACCACAGCCACCATGCCCAGTTTTCTATTTCCATCTTTATATGGCTTTTTTTCAATGTATTTTATTTTATTTTTTTAGACAAGGTTTCACTATGTACCTCTAGTTGGCCTAATCTCACAATGTAGATCAGGCTGGCCATGTACTCACAGCGATCCACCTTCCTCTTCTTCCCTAGTACTTGATTTAAAGATGTGCATCCCCACACCAGACTTATCTTCTCTTATAAGGACATGTCGTACTCTAATTCAGTATGGTTACATTTTAAACAAACAAATCTTCAATCAATGTGTCAACTCTATTTCCAAATATGATCACATTCATAGGTACTAGAAATTAGCACTTGAATGATGTGGTAGTTTGAATAGGTATGGCCCCCATGGACTCATGTATTTGAATGCTTGGCCCATAAGAAGTGGCACTGTTAGGAGGTGGTGTGGCCTTATTGGAGTAGGTGTGGCCTTGTTGAAGGAAGTGTGTCACTGTGGGGGCGGGCTTTGAGGTCTCATAAGCTCAAGCTATGCCCAGTGTGGGACACAGTTGTTGCTTCTGCTACCTAGGATCAAGATATAGAACTCTCAGCTCTTTCTCCAGCAGCATGTCTGCCTGCATGCTGCCTTGTCCTGCCATGATGATAATGGACTAAACCTCTGAAACTGTAAGCCAGACCCTATTTAATGTTTTTCTTATAAGAATTGCCGTGGTCATGGTGTTTCTTCACAGCAATAGGAACCCTAACTAAGACAGATTTCTTTCTTTGTGGGAACAACAACTCAACCCACAATAGCAATGAACTTGGGTAGCACCCTGTAAGAGCATTGGCTCAAAAATGACCTCCACCTTGTCTATCTCTTAAGAAAGCGCTTCCATTGATGACCACTCAAATTACCTTTGGTCTTATCCTAGAGAGTACCAGAAGCCTTGGAACAAATAGAGAATGACGCTCACCCTTTGTGGTTCCAAACACTTGGATATTTATTTATTTGTTTATTTATTTGTTTACTGTTATAAAGCCCTTGATTAATAGTTGCCTTCATTTGAAAATCTCTTACTATGAGAAAGGGGGACTAGAATTTGTTTTATCTTACTATGAGAAGGGGGTTTGGTGGTTTGAGTATAATAGGCCCCCATAATCTCATAGGAAGTGGCACTGTTAGGAGGTGTGGCCTTGTTGAAGTGTGTCAACATGGGGCAGGCTTTGAGGTTTCCTGTGCTCAGAATACTGCCCAGTGTCTCCAAGATGTAGGACTCTCAACTACCTCTCTAGCATGTCTGCCTGCATGTTGCCATGCTCCCCACCATGATAATGGACTGAACCTCTAAAACTGTAAGTGAGCTACCCCAATTAAATGGTTTCATTTATAAGAGTTGCCACGGTCATGGTGTCTCTTCACAGCAATCAAAACCCTAACTAAGAGAAGTTGGTACCAGGGACTGGGGTATTGCTGTGATAGGCCTGACCATGTTTTCAGAGTAATGTGGACTTTGGTACTTTGGTTTGGGAAAGCAGTGGAATGCTTTATGCACTGCTTAACGGGACATAGTAGTAGGAGCATGGAAGACAGAGGTGCTGCTGATGATTTGCACTGTCAAATGCTAGCTCAAGATGTTTCAGAGGAGAATTTTAGTATGTTGCCTAGAGATGATTCTTGTGATATTTTGGTGAAGAAAGTGGCTGCTTTTTGCCCTTGTTCAAAGAGTCTGCTTGAGGCCAAACTAAAGAATTTTGGATTAATTACATTGGCAGAGGAAATCTCAAAACAGCCTAGTGCAGACTCTGTTGTGTGGTTATTAGTGTTAACTCTGATGAGGATTTATAATGAAAAGGAGCAAGCTGAGCAAAGAAAAAGATTTGAGGAGGAAAAGAACACCAGAAAGTGGAATGGAGTTAAGTCCTGTGTTCAAGGAGATATACAGATGAAGACATGGAATCAAGAGAGTGGTGACCTCAGGGAAAGATCCCACCCAGCTCAATTTCCAGCTTGTGAAAAGGAACTAAAGAAAAGTTTGGAGCAGGGTGTGGTGGCACACACCTTTAATCCCAGCACTGGGAAGGCAGAGGCTGGCAGATCTCTGAGTTTGAGGCCAGTCTGTTTTACAGAGCAAGTTCCAGGACAGCCAACTTAGGCAGTGAAGTACAGAAAGCTGGTGAGGATGTGATTGAACAGTGGAGCCACGTTTCAGCCTCAGTAAGCAGCAGAATTTGGCAGCTTCAACTACGTGATTCTAGAGTTAAGGATAGAAGAAACAGGTTATGGAATTTGCCTCCAAGCCTAAAGAAAGCTACTGAGGTCAGGCATGTGTCAGGGGTACTCCTAAATGGAGGCCTAGAGAGGCCATTGTGTGAAGCTGTGAAGGAGAAGCCTGAGTTTTCTTGGAGACCCCAAGATGTTAGAGATGCCAGGGTCACAACACAGCTGAAGAGAGTTGGAGATCTGAAGAACGTTTTGACATCGAACATGGAGATGCAGAGTTTGGAGTTTGCCCAGATGGGTTTTGATCTTACTTTGGTCCAGTATTTCCTCACTATGTTTTGGAATGGTAATGTTATGCCCAGACTGCGGGGACCCCCCAAAATACCACCACAGAGACCGAATCCTGTATGTAAAAGCAAAGAACTTTTATTTCAAGCTCTGAGCTTGGTCCCTCTGTCTGTCTGATGCAGTGGTGAGAGCAGAGAGCCCTGAGCCCAGGTAGGGTAGAGTTTTTATTATAACAGATGTTGAGGTGAGGGGATTTCCAGGGTTCAGGACCCTGATTGGCTGACAATTGTCTAGGGGTATCTTGGTAAGAAGGGGAAATAGGTGTGTGCTGGGCTCAAGGACATTCAGCTATCTTATCTAATGGTTGGGATGTTTGGGATTTTAGGTACTTCCCCATCCCTGGGTGAATCCCTAGATGGGGTCAGCTTATGGCTTTTCCTTGATCTGGGTGTTGCCTGTCAGTAAGCCTGTTACAGAAGCTGTGTCTGGGTATGTCATGGCAGCTGTGTGGTCAAGCTGCTTTGGGCCCACACATACACACAGTAATGTATATCCTGTGCCATTGTATGTTGGAAGTATGTGATTTGCTTTTTGATTTTGATTTTTACAAGTGATTACAGTTAAGAGATTACATGAATCTCAGAAGAGACTTTGAACTTTGGACTTTAAAACATTGTTGAGACTGTGACAGACTATGGAGACTTTTGAAGTTGGGCTAAATGCATTTTGCATTTTAATATTGTTACAAGCTTATGGGGCTAGGGAGTGGAATGTGGTAGTTTGAATGTAATTGGCCCCCATAATCTCATAGAAAGTGATACTATTAGGAGGTGTGGCTTTGTTGGAGTGGATGTGGTCTTGTTGGAGGAAGTGTGTCACTGTGGGGGCAGACTTTGAGGTTTCCTATTCTCAGGGTACTACCCACTGTCCCAGTCAACTTCCTGTTGCCTGCAGGATGTAGGACTCCCAGCTACTTCTCTAGCAACATGTCTGCCTAAATGCTACCTACCATGTTCCCTGCCATGATGATAACTGAAACTGTAAGGGAGCCACCCCAATTAAATGTTTTCCTTTATAAGAGTTGCTGTGGTCATGATTTCTCCTCACAGCAATAAAAAACTCTAGCTAAGAAGGGGGTTGCAGCTAGAATTCATTCTATACTAGAAATGAATGTCTCTCTGCAATTTAAGACTTCCTGAAAAAGACACCTAAGATTTCTTTCTTTCTCCTTTTCCTCTTCTTTTCTTGGGATAGAGTTTTGTTGTATAGCCAGGCTGACCCCAAAGTCATGATCTTTCTGCCTAATTTCCTGAGTGCTGGGATTATAGATGTGCCTCACCACATCTGGCTCTTACCTGGAATTGAAGAGGATGGAGCAATTTTTATTTGGCTGTTGTAGATGGAGGTGGAGCTGCTGTCCCACCTGTTCCCAAATGCCCGGCAGCCACTTCCCAAATTACCACACAGAGGCTTATATTAATTATAAATGTTTGGCCGATGGCTCAAGCTTATTATTAACTAGCTCTTACATTTAAATTAACCCATTCCTATTAAACTATTTATTGCCACATGGTCCATGGCTTGCCAATCCTCCAGCATCCTGCTCTTGGACAACTCACTGCATCTTCCCCGCCCCACCCCTCTTCCTCTGAGTCCCAAGTTTGATTCTCCCACCCAGCCTTATCCTGCCTTGCCATAGGCCAAAACAGCTTTATTATCAACTAATGAGAGCAACACACATTCACAGTGTACAGAAGGACCATCCCACAGCAGGCTGTGATAGCATAAGTCATTCCATTCATTTGACAGATGTGTATCAAACAACCCCCGCCCCCCAGATGTCAAGGTGTGTGCTAGGTCCTGAGACCTAGAAGTAAACAAGGCAGACATGGTGCCTATCTTGATGGAGCTTTTGAATCTAGTGGAAGAAGCAGAAGCAAAACTGAGAAAATGCTTATGCAGATAACTGTGGTGAGTGTTATACAGGACAGGGGCCGGAGCTGTAAGAGTACACGGGCAGAGGCTGAGCTTAGGTACAGCGGGACAGAGAGAGGATCTGGTTGGGACCGTGGGAGCTGAAGGCTACAAATGTTGGGTGGCCTGAGGTAGAACAGAGCCAGGATTTTCAAGGAGCAGAGAGGGTAATATGCTTGGAGTACATGGATAATATGGGTTAGCACCTGACAGGATAGGAAGGGAACAAGGGCCAGTTCTGCCTGAGTTTGTTGTCTTGTTTTGTTTGAGAACACAGTCTGTCATGGAAAAGGCGTGGTGGCGGAAGTCTGAGGCAGCTGGTCACATCTCATATGTGGTCAGGAAACAGAGAGGGGTGAATGGTGGTGTTCAGCTTGCTCCTCCGTTCAGTTCAGGAGCCCAGACCATGGGCTGCTGCTGCCCACACCAGTTCTCCTCAGTTAAGCCTCTGTAGAAATGCCCTCACAGACACGCCCAGAGGTTTATCTCAGGTAATTCTACAGCTAGTCAAATTGACAGTGAGGATTAACTGTTACAGATCTGAATGGTTTAGAGAGTAGGAGAGGCCTTATTTCTAGAGGTTATTGTGACAGTTAATATTGAGTGTCAACCTGACCGTCACAGATCTGAACGGTTTAGAGAGTAGGAGAGACCTTATTTCTAGAGGTTATTGTGATGGTTAACATTGAGTGTCAACCTGACAGGACCCAGAGTCACCTGGGAGACAAACCTCTGGGCTCAGCTGTGGGGATTGTCTGGCTAGGTTGATTGGTATACGAAGTGAGATGAATGTAGCTTGCCCGTCGCTTCCTGACTCTGGACACGTCCTGGTCAGCTGCCTCAGGCTCCCGCCACGTTCCTTCCCTACCATGGACTCAAACTATGAACAAAGACGAACTTTCCTCCCTTAAGTCACTGTTGTCAGTGATTTTCCTTAGTCCTGAGACAAGTGGCTAATACGGTCTTGATCGTTTTGTCGAGAATTAATAGCGGCTTTTACAAGGTTGTAGCTACGAAGATGAGCAAAAGCAAACAGATTGGTGATAATGTCCACAGAGAAGATGTAAAATATTTGAGCATTCCTTCCTAGGAGGGTGAAGAAGACAGGTTTCTGCCATGCACAGCTGTGTGGCTAATGGCACAGTGAAGTGGAACATAGAACATTGGAAATGACCCAGGTCTGGGCGTAGGAAGAAAAAAATTATGGGTGTGATTTGCATATGTTCAACTTGAAAAGCTTTGAAAATGGCAAGATGATTGCCTGAAGTCAGAAATCTAAATTTGAGGGTAGTCATTGGGATTTGAGGGAGCCGTGAGTCATGACCCTTACCTCCTGAATTCCAAGCCATCTGAGAAATCAGTATGATCTTGGGGCTCAGACTCTCACCTCCGCCAGTGGGACACTGGATTGTAAGACTTTGTTTGATCTGCAACAAGGTTGTGTTTTTATTAACTTTCCCTGAACTTCACTTATTGGTCCAAAATTGCAGACCTTCCTCTTTATGGCAAACCAGAACCTGGCTCAGTGCCAGTGCCTTATAGAGGAAAGGATTGGTATCCATTACAGGCTCGAGGTTCAGAGAGGAAAGGAGGTACCCAGGCTACTGTGAGTCACTCCTGAGGGGAAGAGGGAGCCCTCAACAGGAAGCTCATAGTGCACTCAGAGTCTAGGAGTCATAACAGAGCGTCTAGGAAGGGATGCTTTGCAAAGGTGTGGACAACATTAAAAACCAGCAAGGAGATGCATTCAGGAATCAGACACTGGGAGGCTCCAGGAGGGAGGGACAAGAGGTGGGAGCTCTTACCAGAACTTAGCTAAGGCAGAGGTGTTGCCTAACAGGAAGGAGGCAGAAGAAACCTGTGCCCAAACTGGTCCTCACTGGGCAGAGTGATGGCAGTGGTGAATTGTGTGAGGGCAGATAAATGCCTGGTCTATGTGCCCTTCCCACCTCCAAACTCCCTGAAATACCAACCCCTCCAAAAGCCAGGAAATGCATCTGTCAGTGTCAGCTGTCCCACACAGAACAGGGAAGGAAGGAGAGAGAATGGGCCATCAGAACAGTCCGCAGTCTGGAAACGGATGTCGTCAGGTGAGGACTGAGAACAAGCTGCCCTCACCTCATGAAGTTTGCCTCCATTCACTCTACATGCCAACCCCTCTTCTTTTGAGTTCTTCTAATTACTGATGGGTAGTTTAGTCTTTGCTCCAAGAAGGTCAGGAACAGGAGCAGAATGATTCTGTAACTAAATTACCAATAGTCACTGAACCTTGAGGTGCCAGCGTATTACCATCCAATTTCCTAGTCTCCTTTTTTCTTCAGCCGTATCATCCAACTCTCTCACTAGAAGTTACACAGTGAGATCAGCTGATCATATCTTTTATAAAATTCAGTGAAACTGTAATACTCCCAATAACCACCTTCTATTACAGCATCCACTGTTAAAAAGATGTGGATTCATTTCCTTTAACATCATAATTCTTCTGAAACTGGGACTCACGTTACAGTCTTCTCAGCCAACGGACAATCTGATGGTGTTGCCGTTGCCTGTACATGTGCATCCAAGTTTGCACACTGGATCCCAGTGGCAGAAGAAGGTCTCAGAGACAGAAGAGAGGTGGCACTCCTGATGCCTTTGATGATACGGGGGTAACACTGTCTGAGGTGAACACAGTTCATTTTGAGTTAAGTTCAATCATAGAGACAGGAAATAGATTTGCAACTGCAGGGGTTGGGGATTACAGAGTGAGAGCAGCTGCTAATGGATACAGGGTTTCTTGGAGGGTGATAAGAATGTTCTGGAACAGGCCGTGTTGAAGATTGCACAACTTTGTGAATGCACTAACAACTATGAAATCATTATGATATGTGAGTTATGTCTCATCTTTTACATTTATTTGTTTGTTGTTTATTTGTGTGTGTGTGCATGTAGGCATATCGATGAGGTCATGAGATAACTTGTGGGGAGTTGGTTCTTAGGGTTTTTATTGCTGTGAAGAGACACCATGATTACAGCAAGTCTTATAAAGAAAACATTTAATTGGGGTGGTTCACTTACAGCTTCAGAGGTTCAGTCCATTATCATCACAACAGGGAGCATGGTGGCGTGCGGACAGACATGGTGCTGGAGTAGTAGCTGAGAGTCCTACATTTTGCAGGCAACAGGAAGTCAATTAAGACACTGGACAGTATCCTGAGCATAGGAAAACTCAAAGCCTACCCCCACATTGACACACTTCCTCCAACAAGGCCGTACCCACTCCAACAAAGCCACACCTCCTAATAGTGCCACTCCCTATGGGGACCAATTATATTCCAACTACCACAGTTCTCTTTTTCCACCAGGTGGGTCCCAAAGATCAAACTCAGGTCATTAGGCTTGGCGACAAGCACCTTTACCCACTGCGTCATCTGATTGACCCTCAATTTTTTTTTTTTGAGTCAGGGTCTCACTATATAGCTCTAGTAGGCCTGGAATTCACTATGTAGACCAGGCTGGCCTCAAACTCAGAGATCTTTCTGAAAGCTAAGTAGTGGGGATATACAGAAACTCTGGGACCTAAAATTTTTAAATTTATTCTTTGACAATTTCATACATGTATATAGTACATTCTGATCATACTTACCCCACCCACTTACTCTGCCTCCCACCCTGTCTTAGTTAGGGTATTTATTTCTGTGAAGAGACACCATGACCACAGCAACTCTTACAAGGAAAACATTTAATTGAGATGGTTTACAATTCAGAGGTTTAGTCCATTATCATCATGGTGGGGAGCACGGTGGTATGCAGGTGCCTGGTTACAACTTGATATGCAGGTCACAGGAAGTTGACTGTCACACTGGGTGGTATCCTGAGCATAGGAAACCTCAAAGCCCACCCCCGCAGTGACATACTTCCTCCAACAAGGCCATACCTCCTAATAGTGCTACTCCCTATGAGCTTATGGTGGCCAGTTACATACCACACACTTCTCTACCCAACATGTCTCTTTCCCACTGTCATGTCTTTTTTTTGTGACCCACTGAGTTCCTTCAGGGCTGCCCACGTGGGCATGGATATGCAGCTCTGCACAGGGGCATAGGCAACTTAGCAGTGGTTACACATTGAAGACAATGACTCTTCTTCCTCAGCACCCATCAACAGTCAATCGTTCTTCAGGAGAGGGAGGGCCAAACAAACCTCAGCCGTGACTGAATGTGGACAGGCCTAGCTTTGTAAAGGCCCTTTGGAGGCAACCACAGTTGCTGTGAGTTCATGGCTGTAGTAGCCACACTATGCCCAGAAGACAGTCTCATGACTTCTCTCCCCTTTATCCAGCTCTTCCATTCTTTCCTCTTCCTTGATGCTTTCTGAGCTTTGGAGGGAGTACAACTGACATCCCATTGAGGGATGGCCACGTAGTCTCAGTACTTCGGCCAACCATGAGTCTCTTGCATTAACTGCCTTTGGTTGCTAAAAGAATGTGATCATTTAGCAAAATGAAGACAAAAGGTTTACCCATAGGGCCTATGACTTCTTCACCCACTGTGCTTGATTGTGTCCACAGCAAATCAGATGCGGACTCCTATGGAGTAGGTCTCAGATCCTACCAGAAACAGTTGGTTATCCCCATAATCAGGCCACTGTTGCACCAATGGCCTGACTCACGTATGTTGCCTGTCAGGTTGGTGTTGTAGTTTGCAAGGCCCACAGTTGGGAAAGACCATTAATGGCTCTTCTCCTCTGACAGCCTGCATAACAACTTCTGGCACCACAAAAGCTAGCCAGGAGGGAGGAAGATTCCAGCTCAGTTCCAGCATGAGTCCTCTATGTCCTGTGACCAGAGTATGTGGTGCCTCCAGCAACAGGGTCTCACTGTGTAGTTCTAGTGGTCAACTAGGGGCAGTACAAACCCCTGTTGTTGTGTTATAATAAAGGCCCAGCTTCAGGACCTTCCTGACCAACAGTTTGTAAGGAGGTATCCCTCACACGGCCCTGGGATTTTCTTTGAATAGCCATGGACTTGGTAATCTTTTCACTGTTACTATTGTTTTTGAACTGGTCTCATGTAATTCAGGCTGGCCTCTAACTTGCTATATAGCCAATAATGACTTGGAAATCTGAATTTTCCTGATTCTACCTCCCAAGCCCTTGGTTTACAGATTTGTGCCACCATGCCTGGTTCATCTTTATACTATTTTCATAATGTATTCACATCTGAAATTATTTAAAAATAAAAAACTTAAAGTGATTTTTGGGATAATATTCAAAGTTGGGGTTTTACATAGAAAATCTACATTTAGAATATATTAAAGTATATAAACTATTTCTTAGGGGAAAATGATAATCAATAAAAACTCTTTTTCGCTGGGTGGTGGTTATATATGCCTTTAATCACAGCTCTTGGGAGGCAGAGGCAGGCAATCTCAAAGAGTTTGAGGCTATTCTGGTCTACAGAGTGAGTTCCAGGACAGCCAGGGCTACACAGAGAAACTCTGTCTTAAAAAACAAAAACAAAAAAGCTTTTTCAACTTTGAAAACAAAAATGGTTCAGAAGACTTGGATTTTGGATAACTCTCTTAGTAGTTTGTTATTTTGCTTATATTTTCCTTTGTAAGTATACAGATGGGCAATATGATTTTTAAAAATTTATAGCTAAGTAAGTATAAAAGATAATGTTAACTAAGAAAAAAATGATCATTTCAGGTAACAAAGAAGCATTTTCTCTGTCTAGTTGGCAGTCTTTCCCTCTTTCCTGCTCAAGGGGTTAACAGGACATAGAAGATTGTTGAAGTGTCAGCCCCACGCCCAAGAAACTTAAAAAAACATGTATTAATCTGCCAGTTAACAGCAGTTAAACCAGTTATGTTGGTTGTGATTCTAGGTTATGAGCCACAGAAACCAATGATTCCTGAGTTAAGCAAAGGAGGAATTTGTACCTAGCCATTGGGTAGTTGGGGGGAATTATAGGACAACCGGAAATCCTGACTTTGAGTTGGTGTGGCCTGTGAACTAGTTCAGAAGACTGTTGTTGGCAGACTGTTGATGGTGTATACTCACACCCACCATCGTGAGGATTCTCTATTGAACTTCATCTGTGCATCTTAACTCCTGACTAAGAGATCAAGCTAGGTGCCACACTAACTGAGCCTTGATCACACACGCAGCTGCTAAGACAGTGGGAATATGTGATGCTTCTTTAGAAATTGTTGTTTGTGTTTTGGGGAGCAGGCTGGCCTTGAATTCCTACTTCTCCTGTCTCCACTTCCCCAGTACTGAGGTTAGGCATGTAGTACCACATCTCTCTCATTTCTGTCTCTCTAAAGGGAGATGGACTCCAACTGTCACCAAGAAGCCAATGGAGAGGAAGAAGTGCAATGGATGAACAGCCAAAAATCATATGAATACCCACTCCATCGTCCAAAATTAAGCACTTAGAATCCCATAATGTAGACACAGAATTGGTATTAACTGAATGACCCCATCAGTATCTGAGGGAAGGAAAAAACAGAAAATGCATAAAAGAATAAATTATTAAAAATTATCTTGACTCATAAACTTTACAATGTGCTGAGGGATTTTTTTGCTAAAAAGTTAATTTTTATCTGGATTTGCCATATTGCATCTGGAAATTGAGACCTTTTTAATCTCTTGCAAAATTTAGAAATTTCCTCTTACTTCCTTTTTTAAACAAGGTCTATTTACTGTTTTATGTGTATGAATGTTTGCCTGCATGTACATATGTGCACCACACGTGTGCAGTGCCCATAGAGGCCAGAAGAGGGCATCAGATCCCCTAGGACTGGATTTAGACAGTTAGAAATCACCTTGTGGGTGCTGGGAATCAAACTTTGGTCCTCTGAGGAACAACAAGTGCTCCTAACCACTGAGCCAGCTCTCCGCCTCATCTTTGAGTAAAGTTTACTCTGTAGTAGTTCAGCTTTAAACTCACTTCAATCCTCCTCCCTCAGTCTCCTGAGTACTAGAATTGTAGATCCAGCTACAGTTTTTGCTTTCTTCTTCTTTTGTGTGTGTACATGTGTGTTGCGTGGAGGCAGAAGTTGATATTGTCTTCCTTGGCTGCTTTCAACTCTATCTATCTATCTATCTATCTATCTATCTATCTATCTATCTATCTATCTAACAATTAAGTCAGAGTTTCATTGAACACAGAATTCATTAATTTGGTTGGAGCTGACTGTCTGTCTCTGCCCCTCCAGCACTGGGCTTACAGACTTGCATGCCCAGGCTTTTAGGTGGAGACCTGGGATCTGAACTCGGGCCTTTATGCTACATGGGGAACATTTTACTGACAACTGTCTTCCCAGTTCCTTACCTCTTAGGAACTTCTCAGTGGTGATTCAGTACTTGTCAGAGACTCCTTGCTTCTCCAGTCTGTATTACCTGAAATCCCTCCATTTCTGCTTCCTCCAGGTTTTCATCAACTTTCATGTTACTATAACTGATTAACACAAACTGAAAGACTTATAGAGAAGACTATAAGTTTCTTGTAGTCCTGGAGTTTAGGAAATCCAAAGCTGAGGGGTTACATCTGATGAGTGCCTTGTTGGAGGTAGGGATTCCCAACAGCGTTCCTGTGTGGCACAGGCATCACATGCTGAAATCGAACAAGCTTTGCAGAAGGAGCTCTTGGTTTATAACAAAGCTACTTGTATGGTAGCTCATCAGTCTATTAATTTATTGATGGATTAATCCATTTACAAGATCATAGCTTTCAAATATCATTTACATATTATGTGGGGGAGTAGGTTTACAATATATGGAAGTTGGAAGACATATTCAAGAGCTGGGGAAAATTCTGGTTACATTCTTCATGAAAATAGAGGAAAAAAAAGTCTTAAACGTCATATGGGCCGGGCGGTGGTGGCGCACGCCTTTAATCCCAGTACTCGGGAGGCAGAGGCAGGCGGATCTCTGTGAGTTCGAGGCCAGCCTGGGCTACCAAGTGAGTTCCAGGAAAGGCGCAAAGCTACACAGAGAAACCCTGTCTCGAAAAACCGAAAAAAAAAAAGTCATATGGAAGCACAAGAGACCCTGGGTAGCCAAAGCAATCCTGAGCAAAAAGAAAACTGCTGGAGGGATCACCATATCTTATTTCAAGTTATATCACAGAGGCCGTAATGAAAACTGATATAGAAATGATGGGGGAAAGGGTAGATTACTGAATCTACTTTAATCCAAAAAACAACTGTTAATCTCAAAATATATCACCTTGTTACAGATTTTAGTTTATTGATACAAATTTAAAGTCAATTTTGTTATATTGTATGTATATTTCTACTCTTGTTTAAGATATTGTGTTTATGTAGCTTATTTGAAAATGTAGTGTATAATTAAGAAATACAGATTAATAGTCATCTATAGTAGTCAAACTTATAGTAATGTTAATTAGGTTTTCTAGGTATACAAAGACATATTTCAGTTAAATAGGTAATGTTCAAACACTTCAAAGACCTACAGAATATGGCATTTAAAATGTTTTAATAACCTAAGGCTGTTCATGGCAGCGAGACACGTCTGCTCCTGGCAGCACTGATCTACTTCAGAGAAGACAATGGGCGCCAAAGACACTCTGTATGGAGTTTGTTTTCTATTGGGCAGGAGACTGCCTGTTGTTTTTTCTCTTTTTGGGGGCCCACCACCCAGCTCCCAAATAAGTCACTCATGAAGGCTTATTCTTAATTATAAATGCCCAGCCTTAGCTTGGCTTGTTTGTAGCCAGCTTTCCTTAATTTGACTTATCCCATCTACCTTTTGCCTCTGGGCTTTTCCTTTTCCCTTACTTCTGTAAATCTTACTCTGTGGCTTGCTGTGTAGCTGGGTGGCTGGCCCCTGGAGTCCTCCTCCTTCTTTTGTGCTCTTTCTTCTTCTCCTCCTTCTATATATTCTCTCTGCCTGCCTGCCAGCCCTGCCTATCCTTTCTTCTGGCTCACTATTGGCCATTCAGCTTTTTATTAGACCATCAGGTGCTTTACACAGGCAAAGTAGCACAGCTTTACAGAGTTAAACAAATGCAACATAAACAAAAGTAACACACCTTAAAATAATATTGTACAACACTGCCCTTGCCTCAACTGCTGACAGTAAGTACACGGTCCAATCTGGACCAGTAAGACACAAAGAAAAGTGACTGCTGAATTTTGCCAAGACGAGGTAGGCAGTCCTTCAAATTTTTCTACTTCTAAAAAAGATCTGTCACACCGGGCAGTGGTGGCACACACCTTTAATCCCAGCACTTGGGAGGTAGAGGCAGGTAGATTTCTATGAGTTCGAGGCCAGCCTGGTCTACAGAGAAAGATCCAGGACAGGCTCCAAAGCTACACAGAGAAACCCTGTCTCAAAACAAAACAAACAAACAAACAAAAATCTGTCAGATATTCTAGGCCTGTATGCCAAAGATGGATGCCCCAACGTTGCAGAGAAATTTTGGGTGATTGTCCAGGCAGCCTGATGTCCATATCATTAAATAACATTTCATTCTTCTGAAGTCTTTGATGGAGTTGAAGAATAAACCGTCATAGTTATAATTTTTTTTTAGTTATGGTAAAAGGGTAAATTGGATAGATATGAAACTTTAGACTTACCAAGATAAGATGGATAATTAAATTTTTTCTCTGATTTTGTCAAATACAAATAAACTAGATATTGTAACTAGAATTCTTACTTGATAACTATTTTGTTGTATGTAATTTTCTATGTTAAAATTAAAACCTTCCTTTTAAATTAGACAGAAAGGGGGAGATGCTGTGGGTTGATCCTTCTGTATGCTGTGAAGATTTGTCACTGTGATTGGTTTAATAAACAAGCTGTTCATCCAATAGCCAGGCAGGATATGGTTAGGCAAAAAAAAAAAAAAAAACCAAACTAAGGAGGGGAAGAAGAAGGGCAGAGTCAGGAATCTCCAGCCAGATGCAGAGGAAGCAAGACAAAAATGCCATACCGAGAAAAGTTGACAAGCTACGTGGCTAAACATAGATAAGAATTATGGGTTAATTTAAGTGTAAGAGTTAGTTAGTAACAACCCTGAGCTACCAGCTGAGCATTTATAATTAATATAAGCCTCTGTGTGGCAATTTGGGAAGCAGCTGATGGGTATTTGGGAGTTGCTGGTGGGACAGAAGCTTCCTATTACATATGGCACTTAATATGGGTATGGTGCTGGCAAATAAATAAATAGATCAATGGAATAAAATGTGTTTTATTTGGAGAGGCTGTAGAGTTCAAGAAACTAGAAATGGGAAAGGCAAGAGATTTCTTAAGGGGTCAAGGGATAGTAGAACACATATGATTTGAAGGTTGGGGGAAGGGAATACTAGGGATTAAAGATTTAAACAGGGATGGGGGATAGAGGACAGAGAAGAGGAGGTGTGTAGGGGGCCAGTTAACCAAAACTAAAGATGTTTGAAAAAACCCTTACAACCTACAACTATATAAGCTAATTAAAAATGCAGTTTAACAAAAGGATTTTGAGAATAGGTACTCTGTATGGGTAGACAGTGCTTCCATAAGAAGATATAGGTTATTAAATGAAACTCTTAGTGCCTGGCATGGGATACTGCCCTCGGAGCTTTGATTCAGGAAGGTCCTAGAGGGTCCCCAAACAACATAGTCTATGTCCATTGCTCTTTGTTACTAACCAAAAATAAATGACAAGGCTCTATTGCTGAAGACAACACACTTTGGTTTCAGGACATAGAGAAATCAAGCTGGAAGTCACCTGAAAACTTTCTCCCTACTGCCAAGCTCTCATAGCACCAGAAGGT